>NC_034598.1:29720176-29764963 GCF_900095145.1 Mus pahari
TGTGTGTGTATGTGTGTGTGTGTGTGTGTGTGTGTGTGTTTGTGTGTGTCTTGGACAACTAACTACTCCTGTGTTTGTGGTCTGTGCTAAAGTGTGGTCATGGACCCCGTGAGACTCCATTACTTTGCCAGTGAGTATCATTTACAAGTGTCTTCTTGACTAGTGGTGGAACCCAGTGTCCACCTCCCCTCTCAGTGCTGGGATCCCTCTGACTTAAATCTGAACTGGGCTTACGTGGACAGCTAACGCTTTTGTGAGTTTTCATGTGCATCGGTTCTTTGTGTCTGCAAGATAGTTTCCTTGGATACCTCAGGACTTAGGACATTTTCACCTCTTCTTTCACATAGATCTCTTAGCCTTAGGGGGATGATTTTGATGAGGACATCATATTTAGGACTGAGTGCCCCAAAGTCTCTCAATTTCTTTTCACAGTCCAGTTGTTTGTCTCTGTGTTAATTTCTACCTCTTACAAGAAGCCTTCTCTGCTGAGGTTGGAGCGAGGTACTCCTTATGGGTGTGCCAATATGTCATTAGTAGTTATTTTATTACTATGTTCCCTTTGTAGAATTATGGTGTTATGTTTACCCCCTAGGTTCATAAACTGTCTAATTTTGAGTTCTTCGCTAATTTAACAGCATCCTTATGTGTTTCACCTCCGGAAGTGGTCCCTGAATTCAATTTAAAAAATGGTTGGTTATATTCAGAGCATTTGTGCAGAGAGGTCACTGCTGTAGGGCTACTATGTTCAAGCTTGTTCTTCACCTACTGGATTCAGAGTATCTGATATTATGTTCAGGTCTTTATACATTTCAGGTTGAATTTTGTGCAGTGTGATAGATATGGAACTCTTTTCATTCTTCTCTATGCAATCATTCAGTTTCCATTACGATTTCTTTACAATGTTATCCTCTCAGCAGCATGTATTTTTGTCATGCCTGTCAAATATCCAGTTTCTGCAGGTGTGTGGACATACATGTCTTCAGTTCAGTTCCATTGATCAATATGTCTATTTTTATACCAATACCATACCATGCAGGTTTCATTACTATAGCTCTGAAATACATTTTGAAATCTAGAGTGATGATACCTCTAGAACTTCTTTCACTATTCAGCTTTGTTTAGTTATTGTCTGTGTGTGTGTGTGTGTGTGTGTGTGTGTGTGTATTTGTATGTCTGTTTTCATATGAAATTGAACAGATTTTAGTATCTGTGAAAAATTATGTTGTAATCTTGAATGAATTATGATAAATCCCTGATAGGTTGGTCATTTTCACATTAATCCTTTCTATCCTTCCTTTTTTGTTCTTCATTAAAAAATTTTAATATTTTAAAGTGTTTCACATGCTTGGTTAGAGTTATTAGAAGGTAGTTGTTGTTGTTTGCTTTGTTTTTTGAGGCTATAGTAGAAGGTATTTCCTCATTTCTTCTCAGTGTATTATTGTATTTGTAAGCAGGCTACAGAATCATATCATCTACAGATAAGCACACTTTGAGATCTTCCTTTCCTGTGTATATGCCTTTGATCTCTGCATGTCATCTTCCTGTTATTGCTCATGCTTCAGTATTTTATTAAGTAGGTATGTATAGAGATAAAGTCAATTTCTTCCAAAATTCAGACTGTGCCAAGGCTGCCCACTCCTTATGTACCTATTCAAGAATGGCGTTTTTAGTTTTAGTTATAATTTACAAATGTTATGTAGTAATTTCCCTTTACTTAAAGAGTTCTTCTAGGGAATGATAATTTTTCAGGTTATAGGAGAGATATGATGCAAATTTTAATACTTTTAACAAATGGGTTATATGAACTTAATTCATTTTTCCCAACACCTTTAGACGTCATAGGACTAATCAGCATTTCTGTAGTGAGTCTCAGAGTCCGCCACCTAACAAATGGATCCTAGCATGCTTCTTACAGTTCTATAAAAACATATTAAATACTGAACAAGTAACATTATATATGGTTCAACTAAATTTTAAACTTTTACTTAGTTTTTGTATTTAAAATTTTATTTTTAAGACCAAATAACTAAAAAAAATTATTCTTATTGTCTAAGGTTATTGTCAGCAAATCACTTGAAAATCTATTGTCTTATGTCTTAATTCCTGTTCTTTTAGTCAGTACTGTCACCAGCACTTGCCTAGAGCTAAGAAAAGGAATAGAGATCCCAACTTGTCTTCAAAAGTGGCAGGTCTATTTCTTGAAGTGATTTTGTAGAATGAAATATATATTAGTGTGGATACTTTCAGAAAAATGTTATGCCTAAAACAGCTGAAAATAAAATAAAAAGAATTAATTATGCCTTTATTGGAAATTTCTCTTTTTAGAAAGAAGTTTCAAAAAATTAATGTCTTTACCAACTACCTGGTTGATAGTTGGTTTGTTTATAATTCTTTTCTAAGTTAATTCTGTTAGGGTATTTTATCACAGCAAGAAAAATGAAATTAAGAGAGTATGTGTCTTTCGGATGAGATTTAAATCTTTAAGTTTAATATTGCATCAAAAGCATTTATGCAGAGCCTTAAATCATTCATTAAAAACATAATTTCATGGTTATTTTGTTGTTGTTGTTCCTAAAGATAGGCCAAAACTTAACAGTGCTACATTTTCATATTTTGGCATTATAAGTAACACTTCATTACATGGGTGCACGTGTTTCTTTTTAAAGTGATTATAATGTCATTCAGGACTTTCATTCACTTGTAAGTGGTAGTTGATCTCCAATAGTTCTTGTTTCTTCTCACATATTAGAAAGTTGAGGATTAATGGCCTCTCCTGTAGGTCATCTTGCTTACTGGTGCTCCCTAGAACCTGGGGTCTCTTTGGGGATTGGTAGGTTCAATTTTGCTTTTCTTTTCTTACAGTTGCTCCTGGGCTGGCATCTTTTACTACTATGTGGCTCTCCTTGCATTGGGAAGAGAACATGCTCTAATGCATCTTGGCTATTATTAGAAGAAATGTTACTCTCCTTCCAGACATTAGCTAATGTGTTAAGACATGGTCAAGCCTGAAGTAAGAGCGACAGAAGAACTGATTTTTCCCCTAAGTTTCTTGTTGTGCCCTTGGGAAACAGTCAGCGATGTGGATGACTGAGCACAAAAGGTGGACTGGAGAGTGTCCTTCACTGAGCTTCAGCGATAAAGCTGTGATAAAGGGAAGATTGTAGGGTTGGATAGAAGTAGTGGATTGTGGTGCTAGGGATGCTGGAGGTCTGCAAGTCTTTTAGTGTCTCATATGTGAGCCAGGTGTGGTAGTCCCTGTTTGCAATCCCAGTTTTCAGGAGGTGCAGGCAGGAGGACTGCTGCAACTTTGAAGACAGTGTGACTTACATAGGGAATTCCAGGTATGTTGGGCTTACAGAAGGAGATACTGTATTAAAAGACTACAACAATAATAGCATGTCAAGGATTAAGTCAAAGGGAGATGGGCTTTTATCACTAATTCAGCCTACCCTTAATTGATGATGTTCTTTGAGAAGAGGCATTATTGTGAGAAGATTGTGTGTGTGTGTGTGTGTGTGTGTGTGTGTGTGTGTGTGAATGTGTGTGTGTGTACGCATATGCTTGCATGCATGGAGTCCTTCCATGGTTGAAGTTGTATAAAAGAAGCAAGGCTTCCAGTTAGTCTGGGATTTTCCATGAGTGGAGTGACAAACTGAGTGGGGGAACACAGCACTCAGCTGTGCTGTGTACTTGTTTGAGAATGGCCTTATGGGGCAAGGGCATGTAGCTCAGTACTTGTTTCACAATGCAGAGGACCTTGGGTTCAATCCACAGCACTGTACAAACTGACTGTGGTGGCCTACACCTATAACTCTAGGATTTGGGAGGGGAGGCAAGAGGATCAGAATTCCAAATGCCATCCTCTGTTACACAGTGAGTTCAAGGGTAGACTTGGCCACTTGAAACCATGACTCAAAAAAATAAAAGCAAAGATACGAAAGAAAAATAAAACCTTCCCTTGTAACACATTACCATGTTTAGTGGAGATATACAAGGAAAGTTTAAAAGTAATAATGAAATGATGCATATGAAATAAAAAAAACTACCCAGTAAAGTTTTCAGAGTCATCTTTACTTTCACAAAGCTGAGTGTAAGGATAATGACTTAGAAATAGAAAGTCCACATCTCATAATTTTTTCTTAGAAATATTGGAAATGTAAATATTATAAAGATATTAATTTATAAACTGAAATATATTCTGAATTATATAACCTGTTTCTATTAGCAGGTATATCTAAATAGATGATTTAGACATAAATTCATACCTCAAGCACTAACCATTTTCATGAAGGGAAACAATCAACAATAAACATGTGTCTCCATACAATAACATGTTCACTGATGTTTCTCTATTATAAAGATTAGCTTTGTTTTGTATATTCTCAGAGAGACACTCATATTACCTGTTCATTGAGTAAAGGCATGGGATGGATTTGTTGAACCTTCTGAAAAATGACTACTATTACTTGGTCACATATCTTGAAATAATATTTTTTCAACACTATCCTATATACTTGCTGTATAATATACTTAACTGGATAAGCAGTTATAATTGATCACTTTTGCTATGGGTCATGTAATCTACTGCCACACTGGAGACTTTGCACTCTCTTAACAGTGATTTCTAGTAAATATGGAGTCTAGTAGTCAATTTATTAAATGCAGATGTGGAAAGTATCCTGGGCTCAATGACTATATTAAAACACCTGGAAGTGAATCATGCATCAACATATAATGTGGGCACATGAAGTCCTCAAAGTGTAAATAGAAAATAATCCATATTGTTTATGTTACATTTTGCATGTTACAGAGACAACAACATTGTTCAGGGAACAAGAGCTCAATGACCATGGATCTGTGAGGCCGTATTAAATTCTAGGAAAATGGGAGAATTTGAAATAGAGAAACAAATTGCACAAAGAGAATAAGGAGTGGGGAGGAAAAATGAGTAAACAATGAGAGTTCAGAGCCCCAAACTCAATCATAAATAATTCAACAGTATTGACTAGATAGTCCAGAAAGGACCAGCTGACATCAGAGGAACTTATGGGTGATGAGGAAACTATAGAGTTTAGTTGAAGAAGAGAAAATGATGGGGTGGGAACTGAGGAGAGGGAGTGGGTGGGAAAGTTGGATAAGGAAGATTTCAGGCACTGCCTTCAATGCACCCATTGGATAAGAAAGAACAATAGATTGTAAAGTCCTTTAGAGGAAGAGGCGCTATATAGCCATTAAAAAGTAATAGACAGCAGCGAGTATGCTGGGGATAGATCGAGAATTACACTTGAGTAACTACTTACCCTTTGAGATGGCTGAAAAGCACATTTAAAAGCCAGTCATTTGCAGGAAAGGTTTCTGGTTTTTAATAAGATAATTCAGCATGTGAGGCGTTATGAACAAAGAACATTATTATGATGGGCTAAAAGGCTCTAGAGTGGCATTGCTTAGATGGAAGCCTTTTCTTGGAAATGTGAGAAGTGGCACAGCTGAGAATCTTGTTCCGCCCTCCACTTGTGGAGGTAATAATAAGCAAGAAGCACCCACAGGGTATGAAGCTGGAAGGAACGGAGGAACTGTGCTGGACAAACAGCACCGTTAGCCTTCCAATAATACAGCCATGGCTGCCCATTAGCGTTCATTAACCAACAGGAGAGAGGGGAAGAAGGCGTGTGTGTGTGTGTGGTGTGATTGCCAAAGGGTGGCAGCCAAGTTAGGAGCACTGGATGGTCCCCACAGGCTGGAGGTGAGGCAGGACTTAACTCCTGCTGTGACCGAATGGACTGCTTGTTTGGTTTGTCCTTCTTCAGTTCTGGCTAATAAACATCCAGGCCACATCATCCTCTCCCCTCTTTCCCAGGGGAGGTTCACTCATTAAAATTAGCTTCTCATAGGTGAGAAACCCCAACCTCAGCCCTCTGTGGCCAGAAAAGGAGACAACCTGTCCCTTGACTTGAGAAACAAAACAGTACACAAAGCAAACCAGAGCACTGTAGGGTTTCAGTCTTTACAGGCCCAGTCGACAATGTTTTGAAAAGCGCCAGGTGCCGTTGGGCAAGCCAGCTTCTTGAAATAGGGTCAGAAAGTGTAGTAGGAGAACAAGATGTCCCCCATGTCCTGAGGTGCTCATTCAAGGGCTTCAAGCAAAGTTGGGAGGACTCATCCTGGTCTCCTGCCGCCATGTGGCACCAGGTGGCTCACTCTCACACATGGGCTCTCTCTAAATAAGCGACTCTGCTTTCTTAAGATTTGGGGCAAATGTTACATTACTTGAAATAATAACAATATATAAAACTATATAAAATATTGTGTCAAAGGTAGAAATGGAATAGCATACTTGACTTCTAGCTTGTGAGGCATTTTTATGACTTTCTGTTTATGAAATAGAATAATTTAGAGAAAACTTCCATTTATCATAAATATTATGATTCTAGGATTGAGCAAAACTTCAGTGTTTCCTGTTTACATCATTTTTTACAAAGTCATGTTACCAATCAGAAGCAAAGAAACAGTCTTTCTCTATGCTTGTTTTCCTCAGTCCACCAGAAATCTTCAAAAGTTGAATATTCTCTTTGCTTCTAACCTGTGAGGTTAGTGTATTAACCAATTTACATAGTTTTATACCACCATTCAAATTATACATTATATAGAGTTCTATACATTTGGAATATTTACCTTTAAAGTATATATATATATATATATATATATATATATATATATATATATATATATAAAATTTAATTAGGGCTGGCTTACAGGTTCACAGATTCAATCCAGGATCATCAAGGTGGAAGCATGGCAACATGGTATAGGCAGAGCTGCAAGTTTTACATCTTCATCTGAAGGCTGCTAGTGGAAGAATGACTTCCAGGCAGCTAGGGTGAGGGTCTTAAAGCCCACACCCACAGTGACACACGTACTTCAACAAAGCCACAACTTCAAATAGTGCTATTTCCTGTGCTGAACATGTACAAACCATCACATTCCATTCCTTGGCTCCCATAGAGTTGTCCAAACTTATCAGTCTGTTGAGGCCACACCTAAACATAGCATAGTGCAAAATACATTTAGTTCAACTTCAAAAGTCCCCATAATTTATAGCGGTCATGACAATGTTAAAAGTCTAAACTTCAAAGTCTCTTCTGAGATTCATCCAATCACTGACCTATAATCCCCAAAGAAAGACAGGAAAACAGCTGGGCAGACTCCAAACTCTGCATTTCTATGGCTGATGTCAAAACAGTTTTCAGATCACCAAATCCTTTCTCATTTTTCAGGAACTCTTTGATTCCAAATCTTTTATCCTATAAATGTCTCTGTCTTCATTTTTATTTTGCATTGTTGTTGTTGTTGTTGTTTTGGGTTTTTGTCGAATGGGGTCTGACTCTGTAGCCTAGCCAGCCTATGACTGACTGGGCAACTTAGGCTAAGCTCACACTGGTGCCAATTCTCTTGCTTCACCCTCTTTCGAGTACAAGGATTATTGGCATGAGCCATCATACTTGGCTTCCATTTTTAAGACTTGATTTATAATATGTTTTTGCAGATTTTTGTCCTTTTGTTGACCTTAGGCTTCTGTCAATGTGTCACATGGAAGCATTATAAAGAACTCAACAAAAAAGATTGAGATCAGTGACTCATGCCTATACCACCAAAAATCAGAAAGCTGAGACGGGATCTAGAATATGAGGCTAGCCTGGGCCTTACAGTAAGTCCATGTCTTGGAAAGACAAGATAAATGAATGTATATATAAATAAAAGATAATTGACTAGTTTTAGTTTTTACTTCAAACTATCAGGTCAACAGTGGTATAAGAGTCAGACGTTGAGCTAAGGGGAAGGATATGGTAGCTGTGGTCCTAAAGTAGTTCATAGTTTAAACTTGTGCTACTGAACCTATGATCTTGGTCTGGTCTAGTTATGACAGGTTAGTGCAATAGGCTTCTCATTATTTATTCTAGACCTATTGAGAGGCATAGGCATTATCATGAGGCACTGTCACAATCATGTGGCATGTGTCTTATCACACCTTTAAAGATAGTCAGAGTTCACAATATGGGCACATGTCACTGAGCTATCAAAATATGAAGGGTGGTTGGGATTAAACCTTCAATAATGTTAAAGTTAAAAGAACTTTGTTAGCTGGGTGTGGTGGCGCACGCCTTTAATCCCAGCACTTGGGAGGCAGAGGCAAGCAGATTTCTGAGTTCCAGGCCAGCCTGGTCTACAAAGTGAGTTTCAGGACAGCCAGGGCTACACAGAGAANCCCTGTCTCAAAAAACAAAAACAAAAACAAAACAAAACAAAACAAAACAAAACAGAGCTTTGTTGTTTATTTCACCCTATATCCCATGTTTAAAAAGCTATGTTTTTTTTTTTTCTTCATTTGATGTCACAAAGCTACTGTGTTTTGAGGGATATTTATGTGAAGTGTTTATGGAATATGTGTATGATATATATATGCACAGTATATGCACCTGTGTATGCAGAGCCTAGCAGTAAATGTCAGGTATCTCACTTGGCCATTCTCAAACTTGTTCTTTTGAGTAAGTTTCTCTCATCAAATTTGGAGTTTGATTGTTGGTTAAAAAACAAAAACAATAACAAAAACAAGAAATGGAACCAAGGGAGTCTCTTATCTCTACCCTACCTACTGCCAGTGCAGGGTTACTGAGTAATATGTTGGTTTGTACTGCACTTGTGTTTGTAATGTACTTGTTTTCTTACACTGATTCTGAAATGCAAACCTAGGTACTTATTCTTATGAAGGAAGGAATCCTCCACACCAAGAAATGTCCCCAGGCCACACTTCATCTTGAAATGTAGAAGACATTCAAGGAGCCTGTACAGTCTTTGTGTCAGCCCCACTTTCTTTACAAACACACATAGAAACACACTGTTGTGCATATATATATATATATATATATATATATATATATATACATATATATAATATGTAATGTGTAATATATAATATATAATATGTAAGGTGTAATATATATAATATATATTCATATTCTCACATACCTTCTTTTTTTAATCTGTCTTACGTATATGGCATTTAATCCTAGGTAGAAGGTTTCTATCTGGTATTATAAATCTAGTGAATTTTATGGCATCCATGCTTATTCCCATTTCTCTCAAAGTTATAAATAAATTCCACAAAATAAAAAGCAAACAAACAAAAAAGAGGTGCGTAGATAATTGCTGGAATAGCCTCCCAGTGAATAGCTTTCCAACAACTCATTGCCAATTGTCATTCTACAAGGAGACCTGCTCTTTCGTGTAAACAAGGCATGGGCCTGGCCACAAATCTATTGATGCATTGAAGTATGAGGTCTTAAAGTGTGGACACTTCACCCCTTCTTAGAATTGGGAACAAAACACCCATGGAAGGAGTTACAGAGACAAAGTTTGGAGCTGAGACAAAAGGATGGACCATCCAGAGACTGCCCCACTTGGGGGTCCATCCCATAATCAGCCACCAAACGCAGACACTATTGCATACGCCAGCAAGATTTTGCTGAAAGGACCCTGATATAGCTGTCTCTTGTGAGGCTATGCCAATGTCTGGCAAACACAGAAGTGGATGCTCACTGTCATCTATTGGATGGAACACAGAACCCCCAATGGAGGAGCTAGAGAAAGTACCCAAGAAACTAAAGGGGTCTGCAACCCTATAGGTGGAACAACAATATGAACTAACCAGTATCCCCAGAGCTCATGTCTCTAGCTGCATATGCAGTAGTCAGCCATCATTTGGAAGAGAGGCCCCGTGGTCTTGCAAACTTTATATGCCCCAATACAGGGGAATGCCAGGGCCAAGAAGTGGGAGTGGGTGGGTAGGGGAGTGTTGGGGGGGTATAGGGGACTTTCAGGATAGCATTTTAAATGTAAATGAAGTAAATAACTAATAAAAAATTGGGAAAAAATATGAGGTCTTGGCCTTCTTGGCCATATCAAGCCAGTTTGCACACATACAGTTCAATTAGCTGTAATATGTGACACTTTCTGTTTCCACAAGTATGTAAGAGTCCATGTCCAAAACATGTTAGCTCAGAATTAGATTCATTGAAATTACATGCTCTTTATGATCTCTCCTCTCTCTGTATTGAAGTCAATTCTCTGTGTGTATGTCGCATGAGCCATTAGTCACTATCATAAATTTGTATAATTTGGCATTGATTTCAATGATAGTAATGGCTAATTACTGTATTTTTGACATTGTCCCTTTATATGCTGACCCTATTAATAAAATTTTCTTGGATCTGCCTACTTCATATTTATGTTTCACCTTAGCAGACAAACTGGCTTTGGAGTATCATTTGATCTTGTCTCCAATTTATGGCTTAGACTCTCTCATCTCTTTAGTCATCAAATGGGTTTTATTTAGCACGGTTTATTACCTTAAATTTGCTTGGAAAACAGCACATACTTTTAAGGTGAATAATAGCTTCATTTAGAGATGCTGAAGAACAGTGTAGCTGATTTTACCACCGTAATTTATATCTACATCACTGTGAGATATAGGCATTCATATACAGTCAAACATTCTCCAAAATAAAAGAAACAGGATGTATTTGGTATGATGACACTCTTAAGTAGCATATATTTCACACCTCAGGGTGAATTACAGTTCAAAATATCCTTCCCATAGTTTTTTTGAATCAATTTTTTTAGTCAGTGTTCTATTGCTGTGAAGAGACACCATGACCAAGGCAACACTAAAGCATGCAAACATTTGATTGGGGGCTGCCTTACTGTTTTGGAACTTATTCCATTATCAAGATACCAGGAAGCATGGCAGTGTGCAGGCAGACATGATTCTAAGGAATTAGCTAAGGTTTGTACATCCTGATATGTAGGCAGAGAAAGAGACACGAGACCTGCCATGCACTTATATAATCTCAAAACTCCCTCCTCCCCCAGTGACACACTTCCTTCAACAGGATCAAACCTCATAGCCCTTCCAATCCTTTCAAATAAGTGTCACACCTCAGTGACGAACATTCAAATATCTGAGCCTATGGGGGATCATTTCTATTCAATGTGTCACATATCACTCCCTGGCTCCAGGGGTTTGTAGCCATATTATAATTCAAAAATGAATTTAGTCCAAATTCAAAAGTCCCCATAGTCTACCACATTCTGAACACCTTTTTAAAAGCCTAAACATCAAAGTCTTTCCGAGACTCATGGCTATCTCTTAACTATAACCTCCTGTCAGACTAAAACCAAATGCATAATAGTACATGTATTACTATTCTAAAAAGGAGAAGGAGATTAGTGAAGAAATAATGGCCTAGTGTAAGACTGAAAACCAGGAATTCCAATTTCTGCATCTTCATTTCTGTCGTCTAAGGGCTCTTCAGACTTCCAAGTTCTTTCAGGTTTGTTGGATGCAACACACTTCTTTCTCTTGGACTGGTCCTACACCCAGTCTCTAGCTTTCCTTGGCAGCTATCACATGATTCTGGCATCCTCAACGTCTTGGTTCTCCAACATAATCTAGAATTCACCATCATGGGTCACACAACAGCCTCGCCAGGCTTCCATGCAGGGACACCCCTGACATATGCTTGGCCTCAGTGGCTTTCCTTAGATGCGGAGCATAGTCCCTTTTAGTATTCTTAACTCTAAAGTCTAAATCACTTGGCTGAAGCTGCCAATTTAAAGAAAAAGAAGAAGAAAAGAAAAGCCAATAAGTAAATAAATTTGAATTTTAAACATGTAAGAACTTAAAAAAAAAGGAAGATGGAATTATTTTGATTAAAAACATATGCAAATCAGGTATAATTATGCATGCCTACAGGCTGGTACTTAGCAGTTTGAAGTAGCAGGATCATGAGCAAAAGGCCAGCCTGGTTTTATAGTGAATTCTAGGCCAACCTGAACCACACAACAAGACCCTGTCAAAAATACAAAAGCAGAATTATATGCAGTGTCATTTCACAGTAGGAGCAAGTCCTCATGGTCTGTGGAAGAGTGAGGTAAAATAATTAACGATACTGTATTATATATCTAAAACAGGAAATCGAATGTAATCATCATCATAAATTATCATGTTTAAGGTGGTGAGTAGGCTACATATCTGTAACTGACTGCTCTCTATCATAAATAGGAACCAACACCCCCCTCTCTGCCTCATAAACATTTATACTAATAGATCAATGGAACAATGTATTTGAAGTTTAAGTTGTTTATAGGAACAGAAAGTTTTATTCTATTTTTTTTTGAGAATTATCTAGTTTATTGCCAACAAGTATTTCTCTTTACCTTGACAAATAAGATTTCCTCCATGCCTATGCTTTTCACATGAGCGAGTATTTGTAAAAGACAGACTAGCTGGTGTAGTTTCATTGTTCATTGTACTTTGTGTGGTGCGTCCTCAAGGGTGAGCTGAGCTGCCCTCTAAAAAGCTGGCCATTTATTTTCCACTCGTTTCTTCATTCCTGGGAATGTTAGAAAAAGAGGCCTTAAGACATTGCTAATCTGATGAGCAAAGTATGTCACTTTATTGTTTCCCTTACATTTATTGCTTAACTCAATAACAGATTGAAATTCTTACCATACATTCATAGTATGTATATCATGCTGTGAAATGTTTAAGATTCATGATTTTTTAAAAAATATATATTTTCCTTACTGACTTCTGAACCTATTTATCCCTATGGATAAGTTTTGATATATAAAAAATATTTGTGTTCTTTTGTAACTTTCTGCATCATTTTCAATATCAACATTAAAAAAGTTCTTAGAATCTATGCCAGTCTACTTTTCTTACATGCATTGACCTCACCTTGAAGTAGCATATCAATGAAGCCATGATCAATATTTTTCCTACCGTTTTGAAAAATAACAAATTTCTGCAGTTTAATTGCTGGCATGGTGTCCTTTCCTTCAGTGCTCATCTTTGTTAATCTTCTTTGTTCACCTTTCATATTAACATATATATATATATATATATATATATATATATATATATATATATATATATATATGGCACATATACACATATATTAAACATATCACAAATACATTAAAATTAGACTGAGTTCAATATAGGACTTTTAGCTTAATAAATGAATTTACCACAAGTTGGAGTTTTATTTTCTAATATTGAGTCTTTCTTCTTCTTTCTTCTTATAAATTTGATAATTCTCACCATCATTCAACCCTCACTTGCCATAGTTAAGTTAAATTAAAAGCGTATGAACATAGACACACATATCCATAATATTTTGATTCCTTAATAGATTTATATTACCATGACATTTACAGTACTGTTTGCCACTATAAAAGTAATTTCTTATTAAAACTTTGCTTATGATTCTAGCAGATATAAAAAATTTATTCTCCCCATGTTCCTGCTGTATAATTCAATGCTGCTAAACCATTGGTAGTAAGAACATACTTTTCAGTGATCTTGCAAACTTTCGGGAGAATCTTTGGCTACCTGGGAATAAAAATCAATTTTTTACCTTCCTTTAACATATTTAACTTCTTCTTTAACATAGTTACCATATATACTTTAGGTTCATTTTAACTGGTTAAATTCCTGTCTGAAATAGAAGCCAACTTCAATAGTAATAGAGATCCTAAGGTTTACGATGTCGACGCTTTTTAAAATGATGCATGCAATAGGGGACCCATGTGCATTGGAAAGATGTTGCCTGAGGAGTACAGAGATATCAGAAACCCGAGACTTGGAGTGAGCTATCTCAGGACATAGGTGCGGGGGACTGGATCTCTGTGCTTTGAACCTGTGTCCTTAGTATGTTCTCTTAATCATTGAGCAATCTCTCTAGCACAGGGGCTGATATCATTCATATTTGCTTTAACTGTGTTTATGCAAGAGAGAGTATGTGATTATGTTTGTATGAGACACACACACACACACACACACACATACACATGGGGTGGTGGTGGTATCTATGTATATCAGATTAGGTTCCCTTGGTTCTCTTAAATGCCATGTTCTGGCCTTGAATCCATGTTATCCTACTCTGGCCTCCCAAATGCAGCAAACAGGGAAGAGTTGTATTCCCTCAGATTTGGGTTAACTGATTTGACTATTGACCGTCAGGCTTCCTGTAAGTTTGTTCAGTTCTGTCCAGTTTCAATAACTGTAGGCTTTACATTTGCTAGATTCTGTTTTAGGACTTGAACTCTAAGAAAGTTTTGTTTGGTGTCCTAATCATGGGGTGAATTAATGGTCTTTTTCAGTTTCATAATTATTTCTAGATGTAATTTTATTTGTAAAATTTTCTTCAAATTAATATCAAAAGGTCATATAGGTCTTCAACCCCACCTAATTTCTATCTAACTTTATCTATTGCATATGGAGGAGAAAGAAATGGTTGAACTATGTGGAGGTCTAGAATTTCCCTTCTTCTTCTTGTAGATGAATAACCAAAGGCAGAGAAGTAGGTGGTTACATTAGCAAATCGTTAGAACATCTATACAATTTTGAAGGCATCTTACAAAGCAATGTTCAGGAGAACCTGAAGTTCTTTCGTGTGCTGGCTAGTTTTATGTCAACTTGGCACAAGCTACAGTCATCTGAGAAACTGAGATCTCAATTGAGAAATTGCCTCTATATGTAAAAATTGATGTCGGAGTGGCCAGCCTATTGTGGTAGTCCAATATTGTGCTGGGCTGGTAGTATGGTTTTCCTTATGAAAGTAGACTTTGCAAGTCATGCAGAGCAAACCAGTAAGCAGCCCTCCTCCATGGACTCCAGGTTTCTGCCTTGCTTGAGTTCCTGTACTGACTTCCTTTGGTGATGTACAGTAATAGCTAAGCAAAATAAGCCCTTTCATCCCCAGACTGCTTTGTAATGTTTTGCCATAGCAGCGATGCTAACTGAGCCACTTGGTGATAAGTTGTCTCCATAGGATCTTTGGCAGGGTCATGTCTTAGACAATTCCTTGCCTCCAGCCTATAGCTTTGGAGACAGGGTCTTTTACACATTGACTGTTCTTAAGATGTACTTCTTGTGTCAGGATGACAACTGAGTAGGCAAAGGCACTGACTGATCCAGAAGTTTTGAATTCCACTCCCTGCATTCACTTGCAGGAGAGAAGAAATTACTCCCATACGCTTTCCTCTGTCCTCCACAGGCATGCCTTGAGACATATGTGTCCTTCTCCAGGTAGAAATGAAATCAACCAATAATAATATAAAAAAAATCAAAAAATTCATTCCACTGTTACTGATTTCTTTTTTTAAATTTCATTGGCAGATCTCAACCTGCATCATAGTTACATAATCAATATTTATTACTTTGTCAAATGATTAGTCGAACCTTGCCAATTACATTGATACTACAATTCTATTGGTTATACATTATACATAACTCATAAGCTTTTTTATTTTAAAAAATAATTAGCTCCAGTGCTAGCATAACAGTAATAAAATATCAGAGGAGTTGAAGAGCTGACCTGTTTAGCTAGAAGTCACTTGAGTGAGGACTATTATGGGAGATCACAGATCCCCTTCAGCATATCAGATTCAGGTAGAGGCCTATGAGCTTGAGTTTCTTAGCAGCGAGGGATGCCTTGTATTCTAAAAACACTATAAAGCCGGACAGTGGTGGTGCATGCCTTTAATCCCAGCACTTGGGAGGCAGAGGCAGGTGGATTTCTGAGTTCAAGGTCAGCCTGGTCTACAGAGTGAGTTCCAGGACAGCCAGGGCTATACAGAGAAACCCTGTCTTGAAAAAAAACAAAGAAACAAAAAGACACTAAATTTCCTGTGTTATGGACAGAAGTCACTGTGCTTCACACATCTGCCACACTCACTAGCATTTGGCAGCCAGATGAGGCCCTTGAAAGAAAATAAATAAATAAATTAAGAGCTAGATTGGGAGCTGTTCATTAGTTCTCAATTGGATGGCGTAAGTGAAAGTAAATCTTGAAAGGAACCACTCCACAAGTCCTGTGAAGTATGAAGAAAGGCCTGGACTGTTTTCCTGAAAGTCAGTTGTCTGAGCCATGTAGAACATTGCAAAGGAAAATCTATTCTCCATTCACTCTCACCCTGAATTTCTACCATTTTCTCTTCCCTCCAAGTTATTTTTGTTTGTTTGTTTGTTTCTTCATCTGAGAAGAAGGCATAGTTGTAAGCATAACTGTTTCGTGTATCTATTTGTGTTCTCCTTTTTGAAAAAGCTGTTGTTTGGATATCAAATGTCAGATGTTGGGAGAAACAATGAGCTAATGTGAGAGGGATCAGGTCCCTTGGAAAGCAGGAATACTTGCTTTCCGTTGCCAGGTGTGTTCAAGGTCAGCATGATCTACATAGCCAGCTCCAGGCCAAGCAGAGAAAGATAGTGAGACCCTATCCAAACACACACCTACACTCACACGCATGCACTCATGCACGCTCGCATACCAGACAAAACAAAACAAAAACAAAAACTACAAACAAGCAAAGAACATAATACCCAGGGAACGTGTCTTTACAAACTGAGAATTATTCTCCAAAAGAAAGTCCTCCCTTCAATAGATAGACATTAAGGTGTGAGAAGGGATATGATACCAGTAAAAGCAACACAGACTTGCCATAGCAATGCTTTTGAGCAAGCTCTGATGGGCGGTGATTAGCAGAAGTAAGAGATTCACAGACAGCAGTGAAGGAGGAAGGGGGTAACATCAACTCAAAAGAAAAAGAGACACAAATGTCCAATGAAAGAAGGACATTCTGGTCTCTAGAATTGGGCTGAGCCAACTAAAAGAGTTTTGAAAACAACCTACACTTAATGAGCTTGGTCTGGACTACACAGAGTCTGATTTGAAGTTTTATAAACTTAGCATAAAAAAGCCACAACAACAACAACAACAAAAAACAGCTTACCTGTTGCTAGAGAGATAGCTCAGCCATAAAGTACACTGATTGTTCTTCCAGGGGACCCAGGTTTAATCCCCAGATTCACACAGTAGCTGTCACCTGCCTGCAACTCCAGCTCCAAGGAATCTCATGCCTTCTTCTGGCCTCGTTAGTTACTGCACACACATGAGGACCCTGCGCATGCCCACAAAACATTAATACACATAAAAATAAATAAATCAGCTTGCAATTCCACCAGCAGTGGAGGAGTGTTCCTTTTTCTCCACATCCTCGTCAGCATCTGCTGTCACCTGTAGTTTTTGATCTTAACCATTCTGACTGCTGTGAGATGGAATCTTAGGGTTGTTTTGATTTGCATTTCCCTGATGATTAAGGATGTTACAACTACACTGGAAATCAGTTTGGTGGTTCCTCTGAAAATTGGACATAGTATTACCAGGAAGACCCAGCAATACCACTCCTGGGCATATACCCAGAAGATGCTCCAACTTATAATAAGGACACATGCTCCACTATGTTCATAGCAGCCTTATTTATAATAGCCAGAAGCTGGAAAGAATCCAGATGTCCTTCAACAGAGGAATGGATACGGAAAACATGGCACATTTACACAATGGAGTACTATGCAGCTATTAAAAACAATGAATTTATGAAATTATTAGACATATGAATGGATCTGTAGGATATCATCCTAAGTGAGGTAGCCCAATCACAAAAGAACACACATGATATGCACTCACTGATAAGTGGATATTATCCCAGAAGCTCAGAATACCCAAGATACAACTTGCAAAACATACAACTCAAGAAGGAAGACCAAAGTGTAGATACTTCTATTCTTCTTAGAAGGGGGAACAAAATACCAAAGGAAGGAGTTACAGAGACAAAGTTCAGAGCAGAGACTGAACGAAAGACCATCCAGAGACTGCTGAACCTGGGGATTCATCCCATAAACAACCACCAAACCCAGACACTATTGCAGATGCCAACAAGAGATTGCTGACAGGAGCCTGATAAAGCTGTCTCCTGAGAAACTCTGCCAGTTCTTGACAAATACGGAAGTGGATGCCCACAGCCATCCATTGGACAGAGCACAGGGTCCCCAATGAAGGAGCTAGAGAAAGTACACAAGGAGCTGAAGGGGCTTGAAGCCCCATAGGAGAAACAATTTGAACTAACCATCAGCCCCAGAGCTCCCTGGGACTAACCACCAAAGAAAACACATGATGGGACCCATAGCTCTAGCTGCATATGTAGCAGAGGATGGCCTAGTCAGTCATCAATGGGAGGAAAGGCCTTTGGTCCTGTGAAGGTTCACTGCTCCAGTATAGGGGAATGCCAGAGCCAGGAAGCAGGAGTGGGTGGGTTGGGGAACAGGGGGAGGAGGGAGGAAATAGGGAATTTTCAGAGGGGAAACTAGGATGACATTTTAAATGTAAATAAAATATCAAATCGATCAGTCAATCAATCAATCAATCAATCTTAAAAGTGTTAAAAAATGCACAAACAACCAAAAACATCACACACAGAAATTAACTAGACTTTACAACTCAATGAACTTCTATAGAATAGGAAGAGACAGTCAGAAAGAAGCTTTATAAATTGACATTAAATTGTACATTTTCAGTATTGAATATGTTTTATGTACTGATCCATCATAAAAAAGGTAACAAGCAAAAATCAATGGCAGAATTAGAACTAGAAACACAAATCTTTATTATTATTATTATTATTATTATTATTATTATTATTATTATTATTATGTTTTTTAAGACAGGGTTTCACTGTGTAGTCCTGGCTGTCCTGGAACTCACTCTTTAGACCAGGTTGGTCTTGAACTCAGAGATCAGCCTTCCTATGCCTCCCAAGTACTGGGATTAAAGGTGGGCACCACCTCTTTCTGGCTAGCTTTATATTCTTTTCAGTAACTCATGTTCACTGCCTGCTCAGTCCTTTCTCATTCCTTTATAAGTAATCTTTCTTCTACTTTCTTTCATGCTATATTGTACCCATATGAACATTTGCTATGCATAATTTTATAGGAAAGAAGATATGGCACAGTAATGAAGAAATAGGAAGATCAAATCTGCATTAAAAATATTGAATATTCACTAAAATACATTCTCTCTAAATATATTAATATATTTGTGAAAATATATGTCATAGGAATGATATATATGCCCACATACATATATTAGAAATGTATAGTTGCTCACAAAATAATAAAATTCTATGTAATGTATGTGTGCATGCATATGAGTTTATGCATGCATGCACGCAGTTGCCTGCATATGTGTGTGTGTGTGTGTGTGTGTGTGTGTGTGTGTGAGTGTGTGCGTGTGTTGCTCAGGTGTCCTGTTGTTGTCTTCTTTGAGTCACAAGGTCCTGGAACTATCTTACTCTTTCCCTGTGGGACCATCATTTCAGCCAAGCACCCCAAGAAGTAATAACATAGCTCTCTGTGTGGCCGAATGGATGGGTATTTCCAAAGGTTGCTTACATCATCTCTAAACATGATCCACAATAACATCTAATAACATCCCTTGAACCATCTCTCCAGGTGTTCATAATGTCATAACATTGACTTGCAGTGTGGCTTGCAGATGTTATATGTAGTGCCTCAGAAAAAATGTTCTTCTTGTTATGTAATAAATATTGATATCTTTAATACTCTTCTGAGAGTAATCATCCCTCTTTAATCACATTCAATTATCATTGGTAAATTAGTGAATTCCTTAACATCTTAATTATACACCCATGTTTTAGTTATGTCTACTTGTATCAATATGTCAACTCAAATTTACACTATTCAACCCAACTCTCACTGTCTCCCATTAATAAGAAAGGAAATTACAACCAAAAGGCAGAAATTCCAGCGTTTCATTGTTAGTGATTAACTAGTGACTTTCAAAGTTTGATACTTTGTAGTGTTTCCAAGAGCTTTGGGAGCCTTCATGTTTCTTCATGCCTCACTGCAAGCTTTGTGAAATTTAAGTCCTTGTGAATTGAGAAGGGAACCCAGATCTGCCTTCTCACTCCGAGAGCTAAATCTTGATAAACCCTAAGGATGCACCCAGTCAGGCTGATGTCGACTGAAGGCAATTCACACCCACACCCCACAGCCTTTATTTCTTCGTGTCTTTCCTTCCCAGATTGAGGAAATGATACTTACTTTTAATGTTCATGTTGTGAATGATTAAGACCTATTATAATCAAGAAGTTTTAGAGGAAGTCATAGCATCCAAGGAATAAATTATGTCTTATTCATAAGACTCAACAATAGAATTATTAATATAGAGAATGAACACTGCGATTTATAGATATAATGATTCAAACTCTTATTTACATGAGCCAAATAACACTATTTTACAATAATATGCTTGATAGAAGTTTAGAGAAAAATTATTTTTTTTAACCTGTTCTTCATCTGATGGGTAGCTAAGTGAGGTTGGGAAGACTGACATGTGCATAGAAAATAGAGTTATGAAATCTAACTATGGAGTTCTGAGTATACACTCTAGGTCTTAGAGTATTGACGTGGTTTTGAAACAAGATGTGAGAAATGACTTTCAAACAGTATGAACAGCTTGCCAGTTAAGGTGAAAAAAATGGTAAATAATTCCTTCAAGAACTCAATGCTTTTTTTGTACTTAATGTATAAAATTTTCTATTAAGCACCGAGGGGTCAGGAAGAAAACTCTTAGAAACACATTCATTCATTTGCAGGAGCTGACACATGCTCCATTTTTGTTTGCATCCGAGGCCAGGGCAGCCAGTCCATCTAAGACCTTAGTCAGAGATACGGTCAGAAGCCCCTCCTCCTGTAGACATGATCCTGTTTATTCATCACTGTGAAACAGCATGAGGGTAGTGCACAGTGGGTGTACTAGTTTTCTAGGTCAACACTGAGAAAATTATTTCGACTCACTTGAGTGGGAACACAGAGACCTTAATGGAAGACACAGGTGGCTCACATAAGTAAAGTCAAAATAAAAAGTTTAGAATAGGCAGAAACCAGAGCTGCCCTAGGAGGAAGTGAGGAGTATGCCCCAGTCTAGGACCAAGCAATGACTAGGAGTCTGACTTGCCAGTCACACACAGAGAGCACCCCTGGCTTAGATGAAGGGATAACAGACCTACCTAAGTATCCCAAATTGTTGTCACCCCTACAAAGTCTTTTGGCTGGAAATTTCTCTTATAGTTATTTTATTGTTTCTTGAAAAGCTTTTTCTATCATGCTATCATTATGTTAATCTTCAAGAAAAATATATGTCCAAACAAGTGAAAATCACCAAGGTCCAGTGTAGGTGTATTTTTATTGTTGTCAATGGTTTGTGTGTGTACCTCTCTCTCCACACCCCTCTCTCTCCCTCTCTCTCTCCCCNCCCCTCTCTCTCCCTCTCTCTCTCTGCCTCTCCCTCCTTCTCCCTCTCCCATTCACCCCCTCCTTCTCTCCTTTTCTTCCTCTCCCCTTACCCCCTCTCCTTCTCCTTCTCCTTCTTCTTCCCCCCTCTCTCTTTCCCTCCCTCTCTCCTATGTATTCTGTTGGGGATCTACTACATCCAAATCACATGGAAGTTGACTTTAAAACTGTAATACCACACCCCTTAGATCTCTTCATTAATGTATCTTGTTACCTAGGTAGGAAGAAATTAAACCTTTTTAACAGCTACTTCCTGGTCATTCTGCTATCTTTCTTTTCTTCATCTCAAAAGTCTGGAATTGTTTTTACACTTTTCCTTAATCTAAATCTATATATTATTTATGACATTTGGCATTCATTGAGGTGACATTCCATTTCCTTATAAAAAAGAATGCTATAATTTCATAATTTTGGGCTGCACTGCCAGGGAATAGAGTTGCCCTTATCAACACTAAATTTTCTGTACCCAGAAGTGTTTGTACAAGTGTTACATGACCATCTGCCAGAGAGGGATTTTGTATGAAAATGAAGGAATGACCTTTCTCCCCCACTGAGAGCTAGGATCTGTGGAGATGTGATGAGATGTTATAATTAGCCATGGGTATTATAGATACACAGGAGCGCACAACAATGAGGATCTCTCCAAACATCCTAATGTAGTTCACACTCTCAATGAAATAATATAAAAGGCCAATACACGTACAGGAACTTCTAGGTGACTGAATGAATGATGAATGACATTCAGCTCCCAGAACGGTGTGCTTTGTAGTGACACTTCCACTTTAGTTTTCTAAGATGTCAGAGAGGATAGCTATAGTGAGATTTTGGGTGAAAATTGATATTGGAATTTTAAATCCTGGCATGTTCTTCCATTCAACACATGAATCTCCCTGCCATGTTACAGCATAGTGACTATCAAACACAAGGTTAATGTAGATTCATAGATTTATTTAATGGCCACAGAGAAAATTTATAATTTTCAAAATATCTTTTTATAACTAGCCCTATTTTTTGGGGGATGGACAAGTCAGTCCTTTTGTTCTCAGTGGTCAACTTGACATGCAGAGGAACAAGCATGACCAGCATAGATGGCAACTTCGACAAGGTCCCACAGCAGAAATTTCTCATGATAGACAAGCAGTGAAGGAGTGAAGGAAACCACATTCACTGCCAAATACAAGGACAGATAGAATGTCCAGCTAGTAGTGAGCATGATAAGAGCATACCATTTGGGGCCTAGAACTTGATCCAGGAGCCAGGGTGATGAGAAGTAGCTGTAGCATTGTTGAGGTGAAGGATGAATGGACTCTTCTGGCTTTGGTGTCAGTGAGAATGTTTATAGATTACATGGTTTTCCTGGATCACATGGCATAGTTAGGTTAGAGAACCTTATAGGCTTCAACAGCTCAGAGAGAGATACCAACAGGACAGAAATCTTTAGTCAATGCTCAGTGACATGACAACATGTCCTGGACTGAAGATGTTTTTGAAAGTTATTGGCTAGAATTTAGGCAATTGCTTTAATGATACAATTAATCCCTTTTTAGTATGAAGGGATATTTTGTCATAGCCATTCTCTTTTAGTGGCTACATGGTCTTGCCCAATATCTTTTTGTTTGTTTGTTTATTTTAGATAATGAAGACTTGACTTTTCTTTGACTTGCTAAAGGGTACTTACTGTGTAATACCCACTAAAAGTTAGCTCCATTATTTCAGAAAAGAATTATCTGCCCATAAGTAATAGAAACACACACACACACACACACACACACACACACACACACACACACACACACCTGGTTCAGCATCCCCATCCTTTAGTCTGAGTGTGCCACATCTGATTGTTCCTTTTCCTTGTGTGCAGTAGAGGACAACAAACTGATGAGAGGTCACAGAGGCTGTAATGAAAGTTAGCCAACCAACTGCTAACTTGTGTTAGCTAAGTGGTGACATTCTCCGCCCTTTCATTCTGCTTTAATGCATCCTCCTGCCTCTAGCTAGGGATCACATACCATTCTACCCCATTACTGAGTTCTGTCTAGCTCAGTGTCTTGAGTTAGACATTTTGCTAAGGTTCTTTGTGCACCTAAGGCTTAAATTTATAGCACTGCTGAGAACTTGAAGTTCTTTTATTTTGCCCATTAGCTCTGAGAGACAGGGATGAGATCGAGGATGAAGAGACAAATAAATGATGGAAATTCACATAGTTTCACAGATACTGAGCCCTACATCTTCTTCATACAGTGTCTCATCTAGTTGTCCAGGCACCATTGAGTTAGAAACCATCATGTATTTTATAGGTAACAAAACAGAATCATGGGACTTAGTATCTCTCCCACAATCCAAAGAAATCCTTTTAATCCCCAGTTTTCCTTAGCAAAGAGAAAATTTCTATGGGAATGTATTATATAATGAAGCTTTGCTTGGATTTGTGAAACATTGTCAAAGTTAGATAAACAAGGATGTCAGATGTCAAAATACCACAGACTACTTTTAAAAGATATTCTATGTGCATGCTGTTTTCCTTGACAAGCAGGGAAGTCACATTTATGCTGTGCTTGTTTCCCTGAACAGGCACCCAGAACTACTTATTATTAGAAAAAATGTGGCTTTCACTCACACATTGATGTGATTTTGGAAAACATTTCTGAGTCATACAAATTCAAATTGTAAAAGGATTTCAGTTTTACCACCCAGCCTTTCTGCTTTGTCCTAAAATATTACCATAAATTAGCCATGTTTGACAAACACATGACAGAGCCTAATAGTTTTTAAGTCAGTTTTTGATAACCTGGAAATTTGAGTTTACATAAGACAGTTTGGTGAGATGAATATAGATATAGAAATAGAGATAGATATATTCACCTCATCTGTCAACCTGTCTATCCTCTGCCTATCTGTCTCTCTCTCTCTCTCTCTCTCTCTCTCTCTCTCTATATATATATATATATATATATATATATATATATATATAATCTAGCGATCTATCTATCCACTCATCTATCTATCATCTATCTTTTTCAGGGAAAAATTGAGATAAAAATGATCTTATTACCATTATCTCACTAGAGACATTGAACAGAATCCCAACTTCCAATTGTTTTGTATGTTCATTGAATAATCTTGTAAAAATTACCACTGTAAAGTGTTTGAGGATAATGATCCTTGTTGTATATCCATATAGTTTTTTGAGTAATAGCATAAGCATCGGAGGAGGAGTGGGGAGAGGGGGAAAAGGAGTGGGAGGAGAAGGAAGAGGAAGTTGAGGAGGAGGAGGAGGAGGAGGAGAAGGTGAAGAAGAAGGAGAAGGAGAAGAAGAAGGAGAAGAAGAAGAAGGAGAAGAAGAAGAAGAAGAAGAAGAAGAAGAAGAAGAAGAAGAAGGAGAAGAAGAAGAAGAAGAAGAAGAAGAAGAAGAAGAAGAAGAAGAAGAAGAAGAAGAAGAAGAAGAAGAAGAAGAAGAAAAAGAAAGAAGAAAGAAGAAAGAAGAAAGAAGAAAGAAGAAAGAAGAAAGAAGAGGAAGAGGAAGAGGAAGAGGAAGAGGAAGAGGAAGAGGAAGAAGAAGAAGAAGAAGAAGAAGAAGAAGAAGAAGAAGAGACCAAAATGCCATGTGCAGCTATATCCCCATCCCTACAAATTCCATGTTCTAAAGACTAAATAGGCGTTAAGAGAGATTCACACTGAAGGGAGGGGTCACAGAGAAGATCTGTAAAGTTATCTGCTAAATCTACTACCCCAAAGCCAGAGCCCATACTTTAAAGGCCCCTATAAACATGGGAGAGGAGGTACCAAGCGGGAAAGAAAAGAGGAAAAGTGGAGGTTATTCAGGGTGAGAATAGCCTTACAGAAGATGGGTGTATCCAAATAGGCCAGACACACACAATGAAGGTGCTGGAGATGCTGAGGGAAGTCTGAACCTTTGAAAACCATGTACTTTACATGACTATAGAGTAAGACATAGGAAGATGAAGTCACTGATAGGGTGCTTGACTAGCAATCACAAGACAATGAAGTTGGTCCCCAGCACCAGATAAAAAAAATAGAAAGGAGGAAAATATCGTATAGAGTCAATTTTCTGTAAATTGAAGCTTCAGATTAATTCTTTTTAATTTTTTTTAAAAAATTATTTGTGTGTGTGACCTAATTGAATGAGAAATTTCAAATTCCAATTGTTTTGTTGGTTCATTGAATAATCTTGTAAAAGTTACCACTGTAAAGAATTATACAAAATGTACGGAATTTTAACTGTAATCAGTGCTCAAATTTGGAAGAGTTTCACTACCAGTGAATGAGGTTTAGGAGGTGGGGTGCGGGGTGCAGAAATCATTGCCCTTTTCAAATAATTCACAAATGCTCTAATTATGTGTCAGATATGAAAGTTGAGGTATTGTGACCTTCAAGCTAACAAAAGGCCTTTTCAAGTAAGCCATTTCATGTACGTTAATAAATTGAACAATGCCTCTTCATAGCTAAATAATGTATGTCTGTTATTTTGTCATGTGCAAGAGCAAACCTGGAGATGTTTCACCATTCAGATATTAAAGAAGAGACCAGAAAGTCTTATAGCTATTCAAATTTAAACTCATAGTCATAAAACAGTAGCCTAAAGATTTCTGTTTATTTGCTATCCCCTAAAAGTGAACTTACTTTAAATTTTAGCAGCAAGAGCTACAAGGTGGGTATTATCTAATGGGCAAATGGCAAATCTTTAAGAAGCTATTTTATGGGGCAAAGCATTAATAAAGACAATGAAATATTTTGTGTACATCAGAAAAATATATCATGGCTTGGTGAGGTGGCTTAGAGAATAAGGCATCTACCACCAAATCTGAAGATGGGAGACCTGTCCCCTCACCCACATAGTAGAAGGAGAAAACAAAGTTCCATAAGTTGTTTTCCGACTTTAAGTAGACCACAGTACTGGTTTCCTGCATCAATGTGCCTAACCCCACCCTCCAAACTAGAATTTGAGCAAAGAAAAAATATTGCTTTCCTTTATAAATTACCATGGTGTTAGCAATAAGAATTTTAGATAAGATGGGGTTTAAAGGAAAGGAAAAAAATTCTACTCCCTTTCTGAAACCTATGTTATAAAGAATTTGTAAACACCAGGCTTAGGTAATGGCTATTATGGTAATCATTTAAAAGAACAGTGGAAGATTGTATAAATTTCAAAAGCAGTGGTATAAAGTAGGTTTAGGTGTCACTAATACTTGAATTTAATTGGCTATCAGAATGTCAGATATTGTTCATTAAATTACAGTAGAAAAGCAAAGAAGAGGAAATACTATTTAATTATCTTGTGTTTGTCCAGCCTGGGAAACCCAGCACATTCAATGTTGAATAAAACATGAATAAGATACAGCTATACTTAATGCAACGTAAGTGTGCATAATAGACCTCTGGGAAATAATAAAACAATTACAATCTTAAAATAAACCACAATCAAAGGAGATTCCAAGAACCTATTAGCATGCGATCCATAGATAAACTTTACCCAGTCCCCTAAGAATGTCTTATTATGGATTAGATGTTGATACCCAGAGACTGTGTAAAGCTTCCTGATCCATTCATCAGCATTTTCTCTGTATGTTGATTCCCCAAGCCTCCTTTGTTATTTATTTTAATAGTTTCCCTGAATAATCCTGTGAAGGAGGTAAAAATTCTACCTGACATTACATGCATGCTCTTCCTTGCACATGAGAGCAAATATTTCAATATTTCCTCAGTGATCGGGACTAATTTTCATTGTCTTGAATTGCATTTAAGGTGGCAAATCTGGCTTGTTCCATGTCAACGAATGAAGATGGGATTAAAATCGTCAGAATTGCAGCCAATCACCTGGAGACCCTGTGTCCACAGGTAGAGTAACTAAAGAAATGTCTCCCTTCTATACAATTATGCTGGGTTCTTCATATCTAATTGAGATATATTAGAATATTTGTTATAAACAAGGGTACTGAACGGTTCTCAGATTGTGGCCTATTTACCACAAAGGTAGTTGTTGTAGCTGTTTGTGATGGTTCTGTGGACTTGAGTTAAACATCTGCCAGCTTTCTGAAGGTGTCTAAGAACCGTTAAAAATGGGCACATTCAATCCTCATAATTAACCTTGAGATCTGACTCCCACTGTTAAATCCCTTTCACTTCTACTTAAGAAAAAAGAAAAAGGAGGCTTATTCTGTAAGATTTCCAAAGAAAGAAACAGTTTTACACTATAAATCCTAAAATATAAGATGAAAGGATATTATTTAGTGAAAGGCATTTATTTTACAGATGTGAAAATTTTATACTAGAAAAATAAATATTATATGGGTGGTTATTTTAAACCAGAAGTTCTTTTTGTCAGCAAAACAAGAGGCTGAAAAATATTTAATAATAAAATGCATCGCAAACCTCTGAGCAAGGTTTTGCTCTTACATACCATGTAATGTGTTTATTTTGATAAGGGTCGTTGCTTTACAATTTCAGATGGTAGTTCATGGTGGAGGCAGTGACTTGAAATCTCAACACTCCCATCCCTGAGAATCAGAAGTGTAAGGCCACTGGCCTGAGTTATAGAGAAAGACTATGTCTAAGAAAATCAAACCCATACCAAATCAACCAAGCAACCAAAGGAAATATGACTGGTCAAAACTATTTTCTTGGCAACTGTTGGGCAATTTCTTAATGTCTGATGAACAGCATAATGTTAGGGAATTATTTTAGATCACTGGTTTCCCTGAAGTCCAGAATCAGAATACATGTCAGGGAACTTTTAAATACTAAGCACACTAGAAAATGATGGGCATATGCAGCTCTATATAGATCACAAACGGAATGAGGAAAACATATTAATGCTTGCTTTGCCTCACTGACAATTTTATTTCTAATGCTATTGAGGGAACAGTCAAGGTGTCTGTTTCTTTGGAATTAATGTCAATTAACCAAAGAAACCTGGCTAGCCAGCCTGAAGCACTGATCTTCCAACTTTTAATCAGTTTTCTATGGAAGCTTGTGGGGAACATGATACGGCCACAAGGTCTCTAACGTTGTTGTGTTGAACCCGTTGATCCCTGTTCATCCATCAGCTGGCCACATGGATTCTCATCTCTGCACTGTGGCCAACACTTGATGCTATTACTTTTTGGAGTCTCCTTTCAACATAAATACTATTAAGTATGTTATTGGATCTAACTACCCATTGCCTGATTATTGAGGAGAATATGCTTTTCCCACACATATGAATAGTTGACATTGTAATCGTGTTCCTTGTCTAAATCCTTTGCTCATTTTCAAGGGAGAAAGATTTTAAAATGAATGCTCTGAGGTATTTTCTTACATGAAGACAATTCGTTAAGGTCACAACCACCCCCTAATCAATTCCTACTCCAACTTCTCCTGGGCTTATCTTGTTCCTTCCTGTATCTTTCTCTTCCTCGTTTTTTCCCCCTTCCTCTTGAGTCTCTTTAGCCTTGCCAGTACAAGGATGGGTGTTACTTTATCTTCTGGGTCGTGAGCAATCTACCATGGAGTATCACAGAAGAAAACTGACTTTTCCTTCCTCGGGAACTGTCACCCACCAAAGGTCCCCATTTAGGGGTCGGGTCTGGTGAGTCCCACACCACCCATATTGGGACATTGACTGAATCACTCTTGCGAAGGCCTTATGCAGACAACCCCGGCCAGTAGCTTTCTGCATGCACTGGTCCTGTGATGTCCAGAAGACATGTTTTTTTCAGAAGTCCTCACTGTCTGCTGGTTCTTAGAATCCTTGTACTGCTGCTCCTTCAATGTTCCTTGAGTCTTGGGTGAGGTGTGTACTCAGCTTCACAAAGTGCGCCACGGTCTACTGTTTGAGAAACATCACTGGCGAGAGGTAAAGGATGTAATGAGTTACGGTAATCATCTTTTTCGAGGGGAACTTCGATACTATATCCCTTTCTTTGTTGATTTTAAAGATGAGAATATTTCTACTGTACATGGTATTGTATCTCATAATAGTATTTTCATATAAGTATGTTTTGTACTTTGACCCAATTACCATGGATTTTCTATGCTCTTTTTTTTTAATTTCTCCCCCAGACCTATTGGTCTCCTTAATTTCCCCAGATTGTTTCATTTCTACTTTTTGTATTATGTGCATACAGTATTTAATGTCTCAACAGAGAATTAGGGTCCCCAAGTGAAACAGGACATGTAATGTTTGTCCTTCTTAGTCTGACTTAACACTCTTAATATGACACTATCCAGTTGGATTCACTCTCTGCAAATGACATAGTTTCATTCTTTATACCTCAGTAAAATTCCATTATGTATTTTTCTACACACATATAAGTACACATTTCTACATATGAGTGTATGTATATACAAATAAAATGGCTATTTTCATTTTCTATCCTTTCATACAAATTTCAGAAACAACTCACAAATGTCAAGGAAATCATGTGATAATTTACAAATCAAATGTTAAAATACATGAGATTTATTTTGCAGTAAAATTAAGGAATCAAATCTTTGAATCAACCAGCATGTTTTTACATGGAATATAAATATATAACATATATAGTGCTATATATGTTATATAACACACATATGTTTATTTATACAAATTCTTTTTTGTTTTTGTTTTTGTTTTTGTTTTGTTTTGTTTTTTGTTTTTTGTTTTTTGTTTTTGTTTTTTGGTTTTTCGAGTCAGGGTTTCTCTGTATAGCCCTGGCTGTCCTGGAACTCACTTTGTAGACCAGGCTGGCCTCGAACTCAGAAATCCGCCTGCCTCTGCCTTCCAGGTGCTGGGATTAAAGGTGTGCACCACAACGCCCGGCTTACAAATTCTTTTAATCGTATTTCTATAGCTTTCTAGAATATTTAAATTTCTATCAGTTTTTTTTTTAAATTGCACAATTAAAAACAATCTTCTACATGCTGATGGCCTCAAAGATTCATTTTGGCCAATCAAGCCTTTTCTTAAAGTGTAGAGTTACATAACTTGAATTTCTGTAGCCCTCTCTACTTTGTCCAACATGGAATTCCACATCCCTCCATGCCCATCCCACTTTACATGCTTTTTTCATGGTTTCTTAGTTCAGTTGATGATACAGTCACTTGCTTACTTCAGTGAAGAGTTTGTGTGGAGAGGGAAATATTTATTCTTTCAGCAGATATTCCCTGAGCAACTAATATACAGTAAATCCTGACTATATATTTGGAGAGAAAATGTCTAAGGTTTTATTCCCTGTCCTTAGTAGAAAGGTAACATCTAAGACTGTTCAAAAATATTTATTCCGCATGTAAAGGACTGGTTACTAGTATGATAGCCGTTTCATTTTTCTAAAGACTAGCAAACCTTTAGTTACCAAGTTATAAAAGTTTGTTTAATGTAAGCTACCTTACTGTTTGATAAGATAAAGACATTTTTTATTACTTTGGTTATATCTGACTAATGTAAACATGCTAATGAAATGCTGATTAAAGCTGATATGTTAATCACTGATAAGACATTGGATAATTCGCAGCAATCACCTATTTATCCCATGTCAGTGATTCATTAGTAATTTCAGTAAAATTATAGATTTATCTTAGACAAGATCATACTGGGTAGGGCTAATAGGACTGGAGGTTATTGGGCAACCCCTTCTGGTCCTGAAATTGCAATGATCCTCCTGCTTCTGCTTTTTAGATTGGGATTAGAGCTATGTTGTAACATATATAGCCTGGATAATTTAGCTTAAAATCTTAAATAAAAAATAAGTGGACAAAGGAATTGTATTAACCGAGCCTAGTATTTTCCAAAATCTTTTACACTCCAGATTGTTAATTAAAATTACTCATGAAATTCAATGTGTATAAATATTAAACCACAAGTGTCAGATTCTCTAAATCCAATAAAAATGTTTTGAACCGAATAGACAGGTTTTGGAACACAGTCCAAGAATGGAGTCATGTGAGAATTCTGAGAGCTTGTGAAAAGGTCCCAAGAAAACAATACAAGAGTCTTGTGACCTTAGTTTCCTTAAAACACTGTATTGTGCTTGAAATGTGTTTTCATGCTCCTCCCAAGTGTTGTGTTAGAAATGATCTTACTTCATGTGTTGTTATTCACATGCCTCCATGGAAAAACCATGTTTTTGCCACAAGTGGCTTGTCCTTGAGATTGAAAACCTTACTCATAAGATTCTTCTTAACCCTCAAGAGAACAAATTTTCTAAGGCTCAAAATAAAGTTGGCTATTTCATGAGACTTTAGTCCACTTCATCTTTTGGCACTACTCTCCCAGGTTCATACTGCAAACTGGATCAGGAAACAGATCGGAACTAGGGAAATCTGACTAAAGTACTTACATAATAGTTATTTCACAATGAATCAATAATAACTTGTAAGAAAAGACCCCCAACCTTCTCTGCACTTTTAATTGATTTTTAGACTATTTTGTTATTTTATGCGTTTGTGTTTTGACAGCATATGTATCTGTATACCACACACATACTTGAGACCAAAAGAAAGTCTTAGAGAAAGCCCTGAAACTATATCTATAAATGGCTATAAACTGCCATGAGGGTACTTGGAATAGGACCTGGGTCTTCTAGAAGAGCAGTAATTTCTCTTCAACTACTTAGCCATGTCTGGAGTCTTTCAAGCTGATTCTTAAAACTAAATATTATATATTTCATTAATACTTTTGCATCCTTAAATTTTGGTTTAGTATTCCTGGAGTATAATCTAACGTGTGTGTGTGTGTGTGTGTGTGTGTGTGTGTGTGTGTGTGTTTGTGTGTGTACTGTTACAACTTTGTTCTTTGACAATATCTATTAAAATACAGAAGTCTCTTATCTTTTGGACATTAACACAACTCCCAGCTATTCATAAGAAAATATATATGCACTTTGTAAACACACATAGATGTATCTATATCGTGAACATATATGTTCACAAAATGTATTGAGTAAAATTTAAGACAAAATATTCCATAATGTATAAACCTAAACCCAATGTAAATGTCTATCAACACAGAATTAAAAGCTGTCTGAGAAGTAAGTTAGTTTATCTGAAGACTGATTTTGCATTTGTCTTGGATGTCTTCTATCCAAAAGACAGACTAAAAATTAAATCTAATTGACTCTAGAGGGAGTTGTGATGAACTTTTAAGTAGGAGGAGCTAAGTCTTGTTAAGTTCACCTTGGACTCGGCATATTAAATCATCTTGTTTCCCACCGTTCACAAAGTTTGCACAGTTACAGGTGGCTTTCTTTAAAGGAAGAGCATCACCTGCAGCATATTTAGCAGACAGAGTCTGAAGTAGTGACAAGTCTCGTAACCGAGACGTATGAAGACCTCATGAAAGCAACCGAAAAGAAAATCAGCCAAGATAGCATAAGCGTCAGGGACTCATGTTCACTGTCATCAGCTCTTCAAAGGCCTCTAAAGTGAGAGACTGTTTCTGACAGGCCCCGAGGGACATAGCTACAGCCCATGAGCACAATCTCAGAGGAGACACAGTTCAACTCCATGTAGAGACAAACCCGGTACCAGTGTTGTTCTGATTTACATTTAACTAAAGATGAAAGGTTTGGAACATCTCAGTGTCATAGACACCACAGACCTTCAACTAAGGAAGATGACACTGTGCCCATGCAGAATACACAGCCTAGAGGACCCCAGTACCCAGTTCTCAGACTTGCTAAAGGACATCCTTCATATAGAAAAAAGGAATGTAATCTGGATGATAAGAAGGCTGAGATACTATAAATGTTTAAACAGTTGTAGCTGAATTTATATAAGTGTAAAAGCATAAATTATCTGTAGTTTTCAATGATTCAGTTTTTAGAAAAATCTATTATTAGTATTTAAAGTTATGTGTAGTTGTGAGTGTGTGTGTGTGTGTGTGTGTGTGTGTGTGTGAGAGAGAGAGAGAGAGAGAGAGAGAGAGAGAGAGAGAAGAGAGAGAGAGAGAGAAGTCTGGAGAGAATGCCAGATATGTAGAGTCAGAGTCAGGAGGTAGATTGTGATTTAACTGTCTAGTCACTGGCAACTGAACTTGAGTCTTCTAGAAGAGTGGTATGCACTCTTTTAACCAATGAGATATCTCTCCAGACCACAATAATTTTATTTTTAACAACTGACTTGTAAGGATATGGCACAAAGCTGAAAGAGATATAATTCAGGGTTCTAGAATATTCCATCATTGGGAGCAATGTTTAATAGCAGGAGTTAAATAAAGACAAACGTGAAGCCAGGGGCAAAAGTACAACTCATTGTAGAAGCAGGAAACAGAAATATAATTTATCAAAAAAAAAAAAAAACCCACAGCATCAGAAGATGAAAAGGACATTTGAAATGCAGTGTGTTGCATTCTAAACATGCATTTGTAAAAGCATTTTCATGGTCTCTAATTTGAGTGAAATTAGGTTGATATAATTGTTGACAAAGTAAAACTTATTCATCAACTTGATTATGAATTTCTGTATTATTTCTTGTTTATCAAGCATACTATATTTTTGGAATAAATATGTTAAACAATAATACTTAATATTTCTACTTTATTATTTGCAAAAGAAAAATTCCAACTTTGTGTAAATCCCTTCTTTCTCTTCTGTTTTTGTTAATAACATATATTTAAGTTCAAAAAAGCCAAATAAATAAGCCTTGACCTTAGGTGACTCACCCATATTTTGTAAGTGGTACTAGAATTGTATTATTTCATCCCTTCAAAATTGCTATGGTGCTTAGCTTGTGAAATGAAATATTTTTTTAACTAGGTGCTGGGTTTTCCATATCTAGATTGCTATTCTGGATCTCCAGTTTAAAGACAGAAAAAGAGTGAATTGTTTTAGGGCACAGTGAACTGATATGTTTCAATGGGTGTCAATTATACTTTACCTTATCAAAGACATAGGAGAAAGAATTGTCATCATTTGGAGCTATAAGTGTAATCCTAGATGGTCCTAAGTGTTATCCCTATGAATGAGATTCTTTAATTTAGAAAAAAATAATGAAAAACTAGGATTCATCTCCTTATGGAGAATAGACTCAATCAGGCAGCTGCTCTCAAGTGCTTAACTCTTGCAAATCAAATCACATTTTACAATCTCGGTCTAATTTCAATCACACCTAGCACAACAATTCTGTTTCTCCATCTGTCCTCTTTAGGAAATTGTACCCAATGCCTCAACATACCTACAGAGGCTGTGGGAAGCTTTAAATATATTTCAGTGATGTGGTTGGGTGTAAGAGGCAATGTTTTTTTTTTTATTAGATATTTTCTTTATTTACATTTCTAATGCTATCCCAAAAGTTCCCTATACCCTCCCCCGCCAACCCTGCTCCCCTACCACCACCCCCACTCCCACTTCTTGGCCCTGGCATTCCCCTGTGCTGGGTCATATAAAGTTTGCAAGACCAAGAGGCAATGTTTTACAAGTAGCATTTTGAAGACTATAAAACCACTTTGCAAAAGGTTTCAGGTTGTGGTAAGAAGGGGAGAAAGTTGTTTGTTCTACGCATAGAATCTTGAAGTAAGAAAAAGCAAAGTATTGGAGAGAGGATGTGCACTGAATGATTGCATATTTACACATGGGAAATATAAGATCTGTGAGGGTTAGGATTTTGTCTTGTTGATAAACCTTGAATCTAATGCCAGTTAAATAATATGCAACTAAAATACATTGTATATTGGATCTCTCTCTCTCTCTCTCTCTCTCTCTCTCTCTCTCTCTCTCTCTCTCTCTCTCTCTGTCTTTCTCTTTCTTTTTCTTTTCTTCCTTCTTCTTCTTCCTTCCCTCTTTTCTTTCCTTTTCTTTTCTTATTGTTTAAGAGTGGACTCAGAGGACCAACCTTTCCCTTTTCACCATATGGGTTCTGGGGGTTGAACTGAGACTGCCAAACTAGGTTGGGAGAGGTTCTACCTGGAGAACCACCTGACACGCCCCATATGCTGCATACATGTATACTGACTGAATGGTCATGCACTGCTTTGTTATGTCATCAGTGCACTGCTAAGTCGGCTTGTGAAGTGACTGCTGAAATGTACCAGTCTTTCATTCTCTCTGTGGTATGAAACTCCATTTTCTAATCAAAGTGACAGAAAGTCCCAGTATGACACATCATCTGCTGAGGTGCCAGTCATGGGAAATGATTGGCATTATCTCTCTCTCTCTCTGAGTAGACAGGATAACTTTGTTGCAAGAGGACATAATTCTGATTAGCCTGTGATGTGTATACTATATAGTGCATGCTTCAGTCAGGGCATTGGTCTAATAAAATGGAAACAAAATTCATTGGTGTCTTTTTTCCTGTTGGCTTGGGATCAAACATCATGGAATCTGAGAATTTTAAGCACCCAGGTTTCTAACTGTTGTGCACTAGGGGGACCAAATCATTGTCTATTCATCTTTGAGAGCTGGTGACGGAAATTTTGCTTGCATCTAAATATCCATAAAGATCCATGTGAAGTAAATTCATTCTTCAACGGCCCCAGGGTGTACCCCTAAAAGCAATCATAAGACTTTTACAATTTATCTTCTCTTCAGAAAATGGAACAAAATACTTCAAAATTTAGGAAATAGTTCACTTGAGCCTATTGGAAGGCTAAAAAGAAATAAGTTTATTTTGAAACCATTTGTAATTAAATGTTTCATCATCATTATTAACTAAGGTAGTTTAAGATTACAAATCAAGGGTGGTTCATTTCTAGTCATGTCATGAAGTCTAATGGGGAAAAGACCAGTGTGCAGCTGTAAGGATGTAGACTTCCTATGACTAGATATAATGGCTTTATCTGCTGCCTATTTGCTTCTCCTGGAAGCACGGTGAGAACTCCCTTCTCCATGCTATGAGGAATGCTACTTTCAGAAGATACATATTAGACTTCTGGGAGCATCCACAACACTGGAATAAGCTAGGGTCAGGGAGTTGGAATACAGATGTTACCCACTAGGGAAGCTGCGAGGAATAGGTCTTCTTGTCTGAAGGAGAATCTTAGAAAATGTCTCCTGGAAGAATAAACAGACACTGTGTCCCTAAAATTCAAGTAGAAGAAAGTTTTGTTGATGACTTAAAACAAAACAAAAACCAAACAAACAAAACCAAAACCAAACCAAAACAAACACAAAACACTAATAACAAGACAACAACAAAACCAAAACAAACTACATTATGATTTAACAGGAGACCAAGACAGTAATTTTAGAGTTAGCTACACATCATAGAGTAAGCCCTTTGAATTATAAAATTAAGTGTAGATACAACAATAATATTGTTGTAAGTACCATTAGTGTAAATGTTAGATGCTATCCTTTATGTGTTAACAAGTGTAAATGGCATTCTAGTCGTTTGGGAAAAGTTTATCATAGGACATTTATCATAGAAAGAGAGAGTGTATTGAGAACAATGTAGTGTTCCAGAGAGATAGGATGAAGTAGCATAGAATTTATAGAGTGATTCACACCGAGAGAGTCACAGAAAAGTGACATTTTCTATAGGTCTTAAAAGATAAGTAAGAGTTGGACATTTGGGAAAATATAAAAGGACATTCTAGGCAGAGGAGATGGAAATTTATAACAGCAAATGACAAATATGAGCAGTTGGATTTATCTACGCCATATTATTTTTTAGCATGAAAGCTCTTGACATTTTAGGTATAATTTTTTATATGAAATTGTCACAGTTGTGAGGTTTGCCATATCAGAAAATTCACCATCTAAATTTAAAATCATATCTATGCTCAGCCCAATGTTTGTAATGTTTTAAATGCATATAATAATAACAATAATAATAATAAGTAGTAGTAGCAGCAGCAGCAGTAGTAATTTTATTGTATATGAAGAAGGGCATATACACATGCCATGGCACATGTTTAAAAATTGCAAGATGATTTTACAGACTCAATCTTCTTCCCCCAAGGGTTCTAAAGATTGAATTCCATTTGCCAGGCTTTTACTTCCTGGGTCTTATCACTGTCTCCAAGCACTGTCCTTATAATAATCAAAATCATCCACACACTTTGAAGTAACTTTAGAAAGCAAATCAAACTGAGAAAGATTGTGAGGACACAAATAGTAGATAAGGTTGAGTAGTACTCCTATGATGAGTGATGATTTGGTTTAATAGATTTTTGTATATAAGCATGGGATGGTGTCTCTACCATTGTGCTGTTTGGCATTTACTCTGGAAACTGTGTCATCTGAAGAGAGAAAAAAAAATAGAGGGCATACCAGTTGAGATATTACTGATAGTGATGTGTTGAAATCAGGATCTAGGTCAGGGATGTAAGAGTACAATTTTATGATATACTAAAATTTAAAATAGGCTATGTAAACTGAACAGTAACTGAAATCATTTTAAATCATGAGGAGAATAATTGTAGAAAGAGAATGGTCCTATTAGAAGGAATTGGAAATAAAATGATGGAAGAGTCACTATCAGAAACAACAGTACACAATGCACATGTAAACACATACATACACACAAGCACACACACACACACACACACACACACACACACACACACACACACATTCACACAGTGAATTCCTGATGTTGTTAATATGTCAGTGCTGTAAGAACTTAAGATACAAACACCAGACATAGTACCTGCTCTAAAAGGGATACCAGAAGGAACCATAAATGTGTATTTAAATTGGGAAAGATCTAAACTAAAAGGAACAAAGGCATGATGTGATTAAGCAGAAGATGGCCTTGTTGGTCATCAGTGGGAGGAGAGGCCCTTGGTCCTGTGAAGGCTCTATGACCCAGTGTAGGGGAATGACAGGGGCAGGATGCAGGAGTGGGTGGGTTGGTGAGCAGGGGGAGGGGGAGGGGATAGGGAATTTTGAAAGAGGAAACCAGGAAAGGAGATCACATTTGAAATGTAAATAAAGAAAATATCTGTTTTTGTTTTTTTTTTTTTTTTTTTTTTTTTTAAGACAATTCCTCTCAAGCAAGCATGTTAGAAGCCAAGGACAGGACTTCTTCAGCACCAGAGACAGCGACTTCTGCCATTGAGTGGTGTGATGCTAAAACTAAAAAAATGAGTCTAGCTGTGTCCTAAAAAGTGAACAATTATCCAGTGACCTCAGGCTCATGTGGTGGAGAACTAATGTTAGTTACTGAGAAGTTTTACTAAGGAAATTCAATATCCTGATTTTTGAGTGATTAAAACTTAAATATACAAATGTGTGTGTGTGTGTGTGTGTGTGTGTGTGTGTGTGTGTGCGCGCGCGCGCGCGCGCGCATGTAAGAGACAGGGGGGGAGAGGAGAGGAGGGTACAGGGGGAGAGGGAGAGAGAGGAGAGACAGAGACAGAGAGACAGAGTCAGAGAGACAGAGACAAAGAGACAGAGTCAGAGACAGAAAGACAGATATGGAAGAGGGGAGGTTAGGGAAGGAAAGAGGGAAGAGAGTGGAGAAGGGAAAGAGAGGAGAGTGGAGAAAGAGTAGAGAAGAGAGGAGAGATGGACTTCCTTGAATGTCTGAATTAATTTGTTTTTATTTTTATTTATAATTTTATTACTTAAAAACCTTTTAAATTTAAATATATAGTTTTTTTCATATTCTTCTCCTCCCCAAACTCCTTCCAGATACTTTATTCCTCCTTACCCACCATCTTTCTTTCTCAAGATCAACCCCCAAACCCAGCACAGCAACAAAACCCTAAAGTCTAGAAAACCAAAACCCTATTCTCCAAACGACTTCAACACGCTCATTTATTCATTCATTTAAAATATTAGAAAATAAAACATAGTAAGTTAAAACAAAAATTGTCACACTGAAGTTGAACAAGACAAACCAACAGGATGAAAGTAACGAAGAGAAGGCGCAAGAATCACAGATGCACTCACTCACATCCTCCGGAGTCCCATGAAAACACTAACCTGGGACCCATAATGTAAACACACTGCTTCATTCTCTGTGAGTTCACACAGAGTGTTCGTTGCCCATGTTCATTTAGAGGGCCTTGGATTCTTGGTGTCTTCCATCCCCTCTGGCTCTTACACTCTTTCTGCCTTCTCTTCTGTGGGTTTCCCTGAGCTCTGAGAGAAGAGATTTGATGGAGACATCCCATTTGGGGCTGATTGTTCCAATCCCTCTCATTCTCTCTATAAAACCAGTCTGTGACTCTTCATATTTGTTCTATCTGCTGCAGGAGGAACCTTCTCTAACAATACTTGAGCAAGGCACTGACATATGACTAAAGCAGCATATCATCAGAAGTCATCTTATTACTGTATATGGTTTTCTTTTTCTTTTTTGTTTTGTTTTGTTTTTTTTTTTTTTTTAGACCCATATTATTTGATTTTTGCCCTAGGTCCTTGGGCTACCTAGTTTCAGGTTCATGGTTACCCAAGCAGTAACAGCTATGAGTCCATCTCATAGGGTGGACTTTTAGTCAGATCAGTTATGGGTTGGTCACTCCCACAAGCTTTGTGCTACCATTGCCCTAGCACAGTGGTTCTTAATTTTCTGAGTGCTGCAACCCTTTAATATAGTTCCTCATATTTGGTGAACCCCATCCCTAAAACTATTTTGTTGCTACTTCATAACCATAATTTTGCTGCTGTTATGAATCATAATGTAAATAGCTGATATGCATTATGTGCACTATGTCAACCTCAAAGAGGTCAAAACCACATGTTGAGAATTATTGCTTGATCATATCTAGCAGGCAGTACCTCATTGCAGTTAAAGGGTTTCTTTCTTCTTTTTTCCATTCTGGCTTAGTGTTTATGTTTCTATTTTGATAGCATGCAGAGTACCAGAGATGTTGAAATATAGGTTTGAAGGCTTTATGTAGACATGTTTAGCTTGACATGTTGGTGTTCAATGTATTGTCTATATATTGTTTCAGCAATAAGGCTGAGACAATAGTGTAGTCTTGGCAACAGTCTGGGTTTAGAGCTGGTACTAGAAGCTTTGTATTTGGTGGAAAGAGATGATCAGTACGGACTCTGTCTCCCTCATTATTGGATAATTACATTTAGATCACCTTTGTATATGTATGTTTTTTGGAAATTTCTATTGTATTGGGTTTCTATAACACCCCTCAAATGTCCATTAATTTTGCTGTCTCTATATTTCCTTCCATAACTCATATCCCCTCCCCACTTGATCCTCCAATTACAGACCCATCATCCACCCATAAATATCTATTCTATTTCCCTTAAATAAAAAGATCTACCTTCTCTAGTCTCTTACTCTGTACCCATCCTCTGTGCTACTATGGACTGGAGCTTGTTTATCGTTGACTTAAAAGTTCATATCCACATATAAGTGAATATATATCATAAATGTATTTATTCATGTAGGATATCTCACTCAGGATGTTTTTTTTCTAGTTTCTATAATAGATATCTTCTTATTGGGGAATTGAGGTCATAGATATTGATAGAGCTCAATGAACAATTATTGATTCTCAATATTTTGCTGTTGTTATTGTTGATGATGGTGATGGTGATGGTGTGTGTGTGTGTGTGTGCTTCCCTTCTTTTGACTTTGCTCATTTGAGATTATTTATTACCTGTGATTCTAGAAGGTGAAGTCCAGGCAAAGAAGTTAACTACATAAGACAACATTTTAAAAATACCCTTAAAAGTGGAGTTGTTTGTTTGATTGTTTGTTTACACAGTTAGGGAGTAATGTTAGTGCCAAAAATATTTGTTGGTAACACTATTTTTAAGCTTAAAAATGAAAAAAGGTAAATGTTTGAACCATTCTATTTGACCAAGTAGAGAATGCCTACAGTTGCTTCTCCTAAGAATTCTGTCTTGTAGATGAATATGAACACCACTAGTGACCCAGCATCCTGAAAACTTCTACAGTCTCTCATGACAACTTTGGTGATCTGATGACCTTATAAAATTGAAACATTTGTTTATTCATCTTCTCAAACATGGAAAATTAGAGCCTGTAGTGGGAAGACACTGGGTCCTCATTCCAAGTGTTGTAACTGACAGTGCCTGTGACCTCTAAGCCCCAACTGAAATGCACAGTTTTGCCTGCATTCTCATTAAGAAGAGAGGGTGTACACCACACATCACACTGAACCAAAGGTCAGGAGTGGCCAGCAACCTCTAGACTCTTGAAATATGATTTAGTTAAGGCAGTATCTTGAGAAATTCAGTGCTATAAGGATAATGACACAGATCTGGGTGTGCTGGATAGAGTGACACATGTCAATCATTGAATCACAAAGGAGCTAGGGTAGAAGGTCACAATTTCAGGTCCACCCTCAATGACATGGAGAGACTCTGTCCCATCAGCCTCATTATCAATAACGAAAAGAATAAATATGCAAAAAACTGTTAATATAAAACCAGCTATTATCTTTCATTTGGTTACTGTTTTCTGACTTGAGGTTATTGTCATAGATGATGTTTAGTAAAGTAAAATTTTAGATGACTTGACATGATTTGAGAGCAAAGACAACTTCAGGCAGAGGTACCTTTATCTGGGAAAAAAAAAAGACATTGCACAGGATCAGAACAAGGATAGGGAAACAGAACTTCATGAGGGTCCAGAGACTGTGAGGTCATGCCTGAATAGAAAGGATAAGTTATTTCAGGGTAACTAATGAGAGGTAAAATATTGTTTCTAGGGGGTAGCAAGGAAGGGAATCAATGTTACATCTGTTTTAACGCACCCTTTTTCTCACCAATATTTTTGTATTTACCTTACATACTGATCACAGCCCCCTCCCTCCTCTCTTCCTAGGCTTACCCTTACAAATCCTTCCCCCCACTGTCCCCTCCCCTTCTCCTCAGAGAAAGAGAGCCTCCCTTGGGTACCACCCCACTCTAGGATATCTAGTCCCAACAGGGCTAGTCACACCCTCTCTCACCAAGGCCCAACCAGAAAGTCCAGGTTGGGGAAGGGGATCCAATGGCAGGGAACAGAGATTCTTACAGCCCCTGCTCCATTTGTTAGGGGACCCACACGAAGACTAAGTTGTACTTTTGCTACAAATGTGTAGGGGTCTAAGCCTGGTCCCTGCATGCACCCTGTTTTATAGCCCAGGCTCTGTGAGCCCCCAACGTTCTCAGATTAGTTGACCCTGTAGGTATTCTTGTGGTTTTCTTGACCCCTCTGGCTTGTTCACTTCTCAACTGTATTTATCATACAACAAAATTTTGTTTTACATAATGGAGGACAAAGTATGAGCAGTATCTCAAAATATACTTAGCATTTTTGTCTTATTCTTTGAAAGTCTTCAGAATACCAATAACTTTCTGAACCTATGGCTACCTTTTCTCTGTTATGGGCCAGATACTATCCCTTATGCATCTAAGTTAAATGGCTGCTTTATTCAGATCATGTAGTTACGCATTTCATATACACAAAAATGTCTTTTCACATATGACACATTTTATCTATAAGGATGAGCTTCAGAACTGTTAAGTAGGTTGTGTAAGATTAGGGATTCAGATAATAAATACTAAAGGATTTGTTAACTGTCATTCTTTCTTAATTTAGAGTTAACCAGGATTTCTTTTTGTTTATAAATTTCTAATTATAAGCACAGGACTTTTAATGTTTGTGTTTACAGTCCAAAAGTTATGAAGAGTTTGTCAAAAGAATTTTGAATTGCAACATTGAGTGTGTGATTCATTTTGGGTTTCTGTTTTAGAATAACAGGCCCTTACATCTTCACAAAGATGGCACCTACTATACTCTGATATGATTACAACAGACTGTACCATTTCCTTACACTAACATGCATTAGTAAAACATGATCCTGGAGATGTTACCTGTGTTCTATAAGATTACACAGCAACCAGCATGCAGAAGAATTCTTCATTTACCAACCTTCTTTATATATCACTTGAGAAAAAAAAAAGGTAGATTATCACGCTCTTATTTGTCTATACAGTAATTTTAAAGTCTTTCTATCCCTCAAAGTTTTTATTTAAAATTTATAACATTTGCTATTATTTGTTGTAAAGGCTAACATTTCACATAGTAGTTGGCCCACTTTTAACACAACTTATGATGCTATTAGGAAAAACAATTTAATTAAGCTTAAAGTATTGGATTATTGCTAAGTATTCAGTCTATTTTGTTAAAAAACATTCTTTCCTATAATATTCCTCACATTTGACCCATAGAACTATGCTTCAGTTTATTTTGTTTTTAGAGAGATTCCCACTTTATCCTTCAGGATAGTTTCAAACTGTCAGTATTTCCATCTGTACCACCCATCTGTTGAGATTATAGACATGCATCATCACATTCAGTTTATACAACATACTGTCTTCAAACAAAACTTATTTCTGAACACTATATCTCCTATCAGTCAAATGATTTAAATCAATGCATACATCTTATTATCAAAGAAAACCACATTGTATCTCAGCAACCATAATAGTCCAGGAGTTTGTTAAACTTTATCTTTTTCTAATTTGCTTTTATTAGTAATTTCTTTATCTCCAATGACTTGGTACCATTTTAAATATTTCCCCTGAAATTGTAAGTCATTAAATACAAGTGAATGATTGGATATAAAATAAATCTTTTCAAATGCTTTATCATTGTTGTCAAGTAGCACAGGAATCCAAAGGATTGTGTGCTGACTCTCCTTTATGGAGGGGTGCTGAGAAATCTTACATAACATTTATGAAAGACACAAGCTGAAAAAAATTACTTATTTGAACTGTTTATATGTGATGAACAAGAACATTAGAAAATCCTTGTATTTAAAATCTTTGAATTTGTTTTCCACATCAAGTTTTTATAGAGAAAGAAAGCAAACAAGAACAAAGGAAAGAAATATGGAAAGGGAAGAAAGAAAAAAACAAGCAGGTAGTTTCTGGAGCTCTGTGGCAGTGAAGCACTTGATTGCCATTGAAATTACCCCTTCTTGCAAACTTGTTCAGCAGCTCAAGAGTCCACTTGCACTTTTCCAAGTAGCTTTGTTTTGTAGAAAGAGACATTCAATAGGTAATCAAATAATAGGTGAGCTATATTCAGAGCTGTCTTTGGCTTTCAAGCCAGTCTCATGCCAATCTAAGAGAATGGCTTTGGATAGAAAAGCTTAGGGTAATTTGATGTCCTACTTAGAGAAAAGGGTTAGAAATCCAAGAATATCACAGCTCATGAAAACACAGTTGTCTGTCAACAGGGAGATTTTTTTCTTTTTTAATTGAATTCTTAAGTAAAATCCTATGTCTGCCTTGGCAGGGGAGGAAAGTTCCTGTTAACCAAGCCCTTTTGGTATGTTGATAAAGATATGGCAGCCACCTTCCTGTGGAAGTCTTTGATTCTCTGTGCTGGACACAATTCCAGCTGCTAATAAATAATAAAATGACTTAAGGTTCTGCCAAGTATTTCCTATAAATCATGAGATTCTAAGACAAATAAATGAATTCCACTCTGGACCAAAATATAATGAGGTCAATTGTTGCCATTATTTATGCCCAATCTTAAGACAGAGATTTCAAAACAAATAACTAATTTAAACATTTTTAATGGGGTTATTTGAATTTCTGGAGTCCAGCTTCCTGAGCTCTTTGTATATATTGGATATTAGTCCTCTATCAGATTTAGGATTGGTA
>NC_034598.1:29766674-29787934 GCF_900095145.1 Mus pahari
TCGGCCATCATTGGGAAGAGAGGCCCCTTGGTCTTGCAAACTTTATATGACCCAGCACAGGGTAATGCCAGGGCCAAGAAGTGGGAGTGGGTGGGTAGGGGAACAGGGACATGGGGAGGGTATAGGGAACTTCCGGTATAGCATTTGAAATGCAAATAAAGAAAATATCTAATAAATATTAATAAAAAATTAATTTAAACATTCTTTGAGTGATATTTTGTTTTTCTGTCATTCTGCAGATCCTTACTGAGCAGCCTCATAGAAGACCTTTTCCCAGGCATTGTACATATTGCAGTAAACATGCATCTGGTTATGAATTTTTCTATGACAAAATATATTAGCAAAATTTTTTAAAAAATCTGAGTGTGTGTACCTGTAGGGCATATGATCCCCTAAAGCTAGAGTTGCAGACAGTTATAAGCCATTCAATATGGGTATTCAGCACCAAACTTAGGTCCTCTAGAAAATTATTACTTTCGATAAAGCACTCAGTCACCTTTCTAGTCCCCAAACAAGATAATTTTTAAGGTGCTCTATTAATGTATTTTTATATGTGAAAAACTGTACATAATTAATGTATGCAACTTGATAAGTTTGTAGATAAGTACATAGCCATAAAACTATTATTTCCATCAGGTGGGCAGATATGTTTATGACCTAAATAAAACTTCCTTAAATCTATTACATTTGTGTCATCATTATTATAAATTGATAAGTACACTTAACAGAAGAATTAAGCTCTTATCAAATTTTAAGTTTCCAGGATGCTACTGTTGCTGTTGGCCTGTGTTGTATATAGAGGTCTGCACAAACTCATCATGTACACTACGACTGCTATTGTCTCCTAGAAAGTGCCTGGCAATGGCTGTTCTGCTCCGCTGCCTTTTTAAGGATTTCAGATTTCACACAGTAGTAGTATCATGCAGAATTTGTTACGTTGCTTTCATTTCATTTCACTTAGAAAGACTGCCAGGTGCACCCATGCCACTACAAACAGCAGGCTTTATTCATCGTCCAAAGGGTGAATATCTGTGTGTATGAACATATATATGCTGTATCCGTTTATCTGTTGACAGACTTTAGGTTTTCTCCATGATGTTGGTATCATGAACAGTACTGTGATGAACATATTACTAAGAAATTCTCATTTCCTTTAGATAAACTTCCACAAGTGTCATTTCTATATCACATGTTAGCTGTATTTTTAACTTTTGGAGCTACCTTCATCCATAATCATTTAGTAATGCCTATACCAGTTGACTGCTTCACGCTTTTGAAGAATGTGTACCTTTTGCGGTTGGATGGAGAGTAGTCTGGTTGTATTTTTACAGGCCAACTGCTCTGTGGTGCTGCTTGATTTTCCTGATAGCAGTTTTCTGAGAGGTGGTCTATAATCCCTCTTGAAAATGAGGTTTTTATGTTTCTTGCAATATTTTTGTATTGCTATTACATTTGGTTTCCTCTTGTGTTTTAGCATCCTAGTACTGGGTATACAATATTTAAAGCTCTGTATCTTTCTGAAATTTGGCATTTTGTTACTTATGGATCTTTTATGTTTCTTGTGAACTTATTTTTCACTTAATGTCTGTTTTGTGATAGGCCCTTTACACTAATCTCTCATGCATATTTTTTCTTTTTTTCTTTTTTTCCTTTTGCATTGAATTCCTTCTTTCATTTCTATGTTCTCTGCTCTTTGGTGCCCATAAAGAAAAAAAGAATGGTCTCTTGTAGTTCTTTACAATTTGCCAAGATAATAACATGGGTTTCCCAAGGTGTCATAAATTGCTTATGTTGTGGATGAAAGACACTAAGGAGATAGGAATCAGACCTAGAGAATATAGATTTTATACCTACTGTAAAACATCACAGTATATGCCATATTAGGAGAAAAGTCTTTAAGTAAATAAATATTTTGTTGACATTTTCCAGCACATCACTGCTGTATATCTACATAACTGAGGATGGATCCTTGAGTTCGTGTTTCCAATGAGTCCTGGAGGATATGAACAGTACTGTGCCAAGTCCCACATACTGAAAAATGTGTTTTCATCTGCCATGTTATCTAAAAATTGTCCTTTCCCCCTTCAGTTGCAAGATCCTGAAAGCCCTCTTTCAGTAGTCTTCATCCTCTATGTATAGTGTATTGAAGAACTTATATTCTTCTCTCACGTTTACTCTAACCTTGATATTTATTAATCTGAATTCCATGATTACTATAATTAATTTTATTTTATTTTTTCTCTATTTATTTTTCTTTTGTGTATTAAATTCTGGCTGTAGTTTCCCCTTCTTGCTCTCCTCTCTACCCTCCACCCACTCCCCCTCTCCCCAAGATCATGTCCTCCTCCATTGCCTTTGAGAAATGATCAGGAAGCCTCCCAGGGATGTCAGGTAGACATGGCTACAGTATGGCTAGGCACACACCCTCCTATCAAAGCTGTAGGAGAAAACACAGTAGAAAGAAAAGTTCTGAAAGGCAGGCAAAAGAGTAAGAGACAGCCTCCACTTTCACTGTTAGGAGTTCAAGAACACCAAGCTCCAAAACCTTAACGTATACACAGAGGAACTAGGTCAGACATATACAGGCTCCCTTATTGTCTCTGTGAGCCCCAGCTAGCCCTGGTTAGTTGATTCTGTGGGTGTTTTTGATTCCCCCATCTCCTACAAACCCTCTTCCAACCTCTTCTACAGGATTCCCTGAGCTCCGCCTAATTGCCTAATGTCTTTGCATCTACTCCTATCAGTGGCTTGATGAATCCTCCTTGATGATGGTTATCCATGGTTCTGGTCTACAAGCATAGCAGAATATCATAAAAAACCATTTCATTGACGATTTTTTGGCAGTTGTGTTTGGTTCTATCCTAGGTCTCTGGGCTATTCAGCCTTTGGTTCCTAGCAGTGTCAGGACTGGACACCCTCTGGTGATCTGGGTCACAATTTGGACTAGTCATTGGTTGGCCACTTCCACAAGTTCTGTGCCATATTTACTCCAGCATATCTTGCAAAAAAGGACACATTTTAGGTTGAAGTTTCTGTGATTGGGCTGATGTCCCAGCCTCTCCACTGGAAGTCTTGCCTGATTCCAGAAGGTGAGTGGTTCAGGATCTGTATCTCCTATTACTAGGAGACTTTACTAGGGTTATGCTCATAGATTCCAGAGAGCTTCTATTGCACTAGGTTTCTACCTCACCCCTGAAATGACCCCCCCATTTCCAGTTGTCACTCCCAGTACTCTAGCCTCCACCCCCTCACCAGATCTGTTCTCTTTCCTTCCCCAACTGTTCTCTGTCCACCTGCAAAATCTATTGTCTTTCCCTTTCTAGAGAGATCATTGCATCCATACTTGAGCCCTCCTTCTTAGTTAGCCTCTCTGGGTCTCCAGATTGTAGCCCGATTTTTCTTTATTTCACAGCTAATATACACTTATAAGTGAGTATGTACTCTGTCTTTCTGAGTCTGGGCTCTTTATTCAGGATGACTTTTCTAGTTCTATCCATTTGCCTTCAAATTTCATGATGTCATTTTTTTTTCTTTAACAGCCGAGTAATACTTCATTGTGTAAATATACCACATTTTCGTTATCCAGTTTTGATTGAGGTACACCTAGGTTGTTTCTAGTTTCTGGAATATGCTGTTTATGAAAAAAGGTGGTAGGAACGTAGTTGAGTAAGTGTCCTTGTGGTAGAATTGAACATCCTTTGGGTATATGACCGGAAGTGTTATAGATGGGTCTTGAGATAGGACAATTATAAATTTTCTGAGAGACCATCATATTTATTTCCAAATTGGCTATACAAGTTTGTACTCCAATCAGCAATGGAGAAGTGTTCCCCTTGCTCCATCATACTTCATATTTATATTTTTTTAATAGCTACCTACCTACCTTGTTTACCATATCTGGAAAACTTTGTGCTTTCCTCTGCTTCCTTCAATTCCTTAATAGAATAACATCTAATGGTTAGCATTGCTTTCAATACCAACTCAACCTTGCTCTGGTATTTTGAAAACCATCATTAAATATTGTCAGGCAATGTGTGTGAGGAAATAAAGGGAGTGGGAGAGAACCCGCGTCCTGCCTTAGTGCCAGGGCTCTGGGCAGGCAGACTCAGGGGATTGCCACGCTCTCCATGCCACCTGGGTGAGCATCTGGCTGTGGGAAGCCACAGAACTCCAGTCTGAAGGGGGTGGAGAGGGAGCAGTCCGGGGTCCCTGGGCCTGACGAAGGCCAGGGATGACAGGTTCTAATTCTTGGGCATCATAGGATGTTGATGGACATTGTGGAAGAGCTGAGAACATGGAAGCCTCAGGGCAGTTTGGTCTACCCCAGAGTCAAAGTGAGAAAGGGGGCAGGGAGAGAAGGGGCACTGGGTAATTTCTATGCAGGTGAGAGTCCTTGGTTCAGCCTGGTGACTGGAAATGCTGGGAGACCTTCTTGAGGGAAATTAGACTTGGCTCCTTAGGGGAAGGCCTATTCCATTGCTCAAGCATCTTGATGAGCAGAGATGGTCCATAGTTTTAGAGCTTTATTGTAGAATGGCAGAGAGAAAGAGAGAAGGTAGAAAAAGAGAGGCTGGCCATGGCCACGTGGAAAAAGGTGGGTAATGGAGGGGGAGAAGGAAAGCTAGAGATGAGAATAAGAGAGGTAAGAGCTTAGGAGTTTGAGGAGGGGCTAAGTAGCCCCTTTTATAGTGGGCTGGGCTTTCTTGCAGTTGCAGGGTAACTGTTGGGAGGAGCATACCTGGCTATTGCCAGGTAACTGTGAGGGTGGAGTCTAGCCAGGATGCCAGGAGCTTGAGACATTGTCTGCATGACTGATAGTCACAGGATTATGGAGTTGGGAGCTCCGTGGTGTCCGGTGCCTATGTCTGCGAACATAGCTCACTATTCTGTCCCTTGGAGAGTTTTCTACTGGGTCTACAGAGTAAGCTTTGCTCAACCAAAACACAGGCTGCCTTTCATGGTCCCACAAATTACTGATTCCATACCTCACAATAACACTAATTAGTCTCTTCATATTTGAATTCTATACCCCCATTCACTATCCTGATATTTAACAATATTCCTGTCAAGATCTCACCCACATTTATTGAATTTTATATTTTTAATGTTCCATAAATATGTTGTCTACCCCAAACTTTCCAATCAATGAATTATCACTATGTATGTGTGTATGTATGTATGTATGTATGCTTAAAGCTGTTCTGTATTATTAAATAAAATCCAACACTTTTAATATTTATGGACTTTCTTTTTTTGTGAAAAAATATATATAGCCAGAGACCTTGCTAAATATTTGTGGGAAAGATGGAAAAAATATTGAAGCTTGATATTAATATATTGAGAAAAATTCCAGAAAAAATAGAAACCATTTTAATGAAAATATTATTCTGAAGGGTATTCTGTACTTTGTCATATTTGAATATTTATGTGAAATAATCTAGCATTTATTGAGCATCTACTAAGTCTTAAAAATTCCGATTAACATTTTCTTTATATTACCTCTTTTGCAGTTTCATAGCAACTTGATAATGTACTATTACAAGCATCCTCTGAAACCCCAATAATGTAATTAGATTTGTAGTCAATATAAATCTAAAAGGAAGAGCTAATGTATATGATGAGCCATGACTCATCATATCCTGCCAAAGTAGACGAATGACTCAGAAAACAAGGAACATTTAACAGCAATAGCTATAAAGTTTATGTCCAAATTAAATTAATCCATAATATCTACGACTTCCTAAGATTTTCTTGATTGCAGTTTTGGTAAAGGTCACTGAACATTCCCTAAAGTGAATCTGAGCTTGAGAGGTGACACAGGAGCTCACAAAACTATTGAGACTCTTATTGAAGAACCAGATAAAGTTCCAGATCAAAGAAAATAATTTTCCTGTGTGTTCTCATTACTCATGATTATTTTAAAGATTGTACTGTATATGATTGTCATACAAATTTTGACAGTGTATGGAACATGGAATGTTGAAAATATCAAAATTGTATCTTTATCATAGTTGACTGAACAAAGGAAGGATATTTCCGGGAATATTATTGTTCCATTGGATTTCTCCCACATGAGGAACAAGAGGAGTGGAGAACTTAAGATGAACAAGTAGAACAAAGAATAACAGGTCAACAGTGCAAGAAACATTCTTGGAGTCAGAGCATCCTAACAATAGAGTAAGCTGTTAGGAATGACAACTATCTACCAGATGTGGCAGCATGCCTGTAGTCCTAACACTCAGAGCTCTGAGGATCATCACAAGTTTGTATCTAGCCTTCTCTACACATCAAGTTGCAGGCCAGCCTGTGGTACAGAGTGAGCTTTTTGTCCCAAGCTTATATAATTAAGTAGACAAAATCACACATTTAAATGTGATATAAATAACCTTTTTACTCTTTTAGAGATTCTGGGATGTTACTATTGCTCTCAATTTGCCTTCAGGCTCCATTTATCCAAAATGACACTCCTTTAGGAGATGTAATTGTGCAAATAGAACATATTTAATAATGAAAACCCATGCTACTCTTTATTCCATGTGCTCCATAGTGTTTTCCAATAGCATTCCTCCCACTGAAATCCTTAGTGTGGTTATCACATTGCATACCTGTTGCCAAAATGTTCTGAACATAGAACTGGAGTGTTCAATAAACACTTGTTGATTGACCCAGTAGTTTTCCAAACCTTTGGAAGCTGCTTTCTTCCTCAAGGGTAATTGTACACATTTCCCGGAGCCAATTCAAGTTCTTAAAATGATACAGATGGTGCTCTGTTCTTTCCTGCTTCAGTACTCACCACAACACTGAAAGAACTGTCAACAAAATAGGATAAAAGCGCTTTGTTTTCTCTACCAAAAGGAGATAGGAAAAAAATCCCCATTTAAAATCACTCCTACTCAGTTCTCTGTATAAGTAGTATTGTGCCTGGAGAACTGAGCCCGTGCTTCTTGAGTACAAACAACTCAAGTCCTCCAGCTACCTCTCAAACGCCATTTCTTTTACATGTGCACGTGTATCATCCATTTTCTTTATCTGTCAACTCTATTATCTGTGAATGGTGTATCAAATGGTCTCAATGATTACAATTCCTTAATACTGCTTACTCCTTTAGAAATCCAGCTAACTACAACTAATTTTAAGATTACTTCTTGACTACAAAACTGTAGTATATATTATCTAATCCAACAGGTTCAACAATAAACAATACATGCATAAGAAGAACACTAATTGAGCTGCTTAGAGTAAGTGTGTGTGTGTGTGTGTGTATTAATTGGAGGAGGAGGAGGAGGAGGAGGAGGAGAAGGAGAAGGAGGAGAAGAGGAGAAATAGTAGTCATGAACAACTTCAGAGGGAGCAGTAAGGACAAGGAGGGATTGGAGTGGGGACAGGGAGTGTTGGAAATGATGTAATTACTGTATTCATGTATTACATTTTCTAAGTTAAATTATAACAAGATGAAAATAAATGCTGGAGCATCATTAATAATAATAATAATAATAATAATAATAATAATTATTATTATTATTATTATTACTGATTCAAATGTAGTACTGACTTTTGAGTAATTTTCCCCATTCCTGGTTTTAGACATTTTAGCAGAACTCATTTCTAAGTGGATTGAATACCTTCACATATATTTTAAAGTAACAGAACCATTCATTTTGATATTTTGTCTCAAGTATTTCAGAAGCCGTTGCTGGTATTCAGTAGTCTTATGATACTTATTTAAAATTTCATTAAAGTCGAACATGGAAATAATCTTAGGTTCTATTGTGGACACAGGTGCTATAGGTATGCTTTAGTACCAATTTAGAATTGAACCTGGCCCTAAAATCTTAAACCCCAGAACCTTATAACCTATTTTTATAAATGAGTGAGCTTGCTCCAAACCACTCATTTCCTTCCAGAGTTAACTTTTATAGAATTTTTCAAAGTCAGTAACCTGTTTAAATCTGAACTGGTGGAAAACCCTCAAACACTATATACATATATTATATCTCAGTCAAAATAATGTGCTTCAATTTTCAGGCTGTGCCCTTCAGTATTTGAACTCGGGCTACTGAATATTTTAATTCAAATAGTATTTCTTTAATATTTCTTTGTAACCCTGAGGAACACAGGAATTGCATGATTTGTTATTTTTTCTAGGTTATCTTATCCAAGATTTATTATGTAAATGACAAGACTGCTGTATACCATCACCTTGAACACAGCCCACTTTATTTTTTATTTCTTTTCAAACATGTGGGATGGTCCTTCTCTTCATCTGATAAACACTATTTTCCCCTTATTGTGATCTCATCTAAAGCTAAAAGAAATGGAAGCTAACAATGATTCAAAGAATGTTAAGCTGTCTCTTTTAAAACAGATTAAACAGATGTCATTATTTCTGTTAATATTAACATGATTCTACCTGTACACTCTTTATCATTAAAACTTCCAGTCCAACCCTTAAAAACAGAAACAAATGCATTGCCACCCATGTCGCCTGACTGACCTAGGGACTTATATGAATCCCCTACTCTGTCAGAGTTCCCGTTTGACACAGATGCAAATGACATACAGACACACAGCCAGAGTGTTTTATAAGGGGAAAATGTCAATACAAGGGGTATTGTTGAGTTTTCTCCTGTATCTATAGCATGTCTTTTTCTTAGTTCCTTTGGAAAGTTGCTTAGATATTTAGTTGCTTGGGTGCTGACTCATCTCAACTATCAATTCCCTTAGTGCTCTTGGCTGTGTACTGTCACAGAGCAAAATTAAGTAATTTTATTAAGTATTTGGAAAACTTACCTCCTGTCTGTATTTCTCCTCCCATTCTTTTCCTTCCTACTCCCATCTAGTTGGGAGATTTTATAACCAACTGTACTTATGAATCTAAGGGTAAAAGTAGACCTTTGAAAAGAAGATAGAAATCAACTTCAGGGCAAATTAAGTTCAGAGAGCAAGTAGAGCTTGGAAGAAATGTATTCTAGATGAAATTGTTAAGAGCACTCCTTCCTTGACAACACAGATGAATGGTTTTTATTAGTTACCTGTCAATAAATTGATGTAGTAGATCTGCCATTTGAAGCCACTGCATTGCATATAATATCCCTGGATTCAAATGCCCTTTTTATCTCTAGTGTCTCTCAGATCCTCAGTACTAGGCACAACCTTGATGGTTGTTTATCTAATCATTCTTAGGAGCCCAACTTGCTCTCTTGTTATTGTGCAGAATTCCAAGCCTATGGCATTAGATACTTGAAAGCTATCCTTTCATTTTCTTTCATGTGTGCTGATGCTTTCTACATGTCTTTGATTCTGCATTATGAATGAGGTGATGGGTAATCAATAAAATGAAATAACCAGTTAGTTTTCAAACTCGTACATTTATCAGTCTCTACCCTGGTGCTGTAACATGGAGCCATGATAAATTGCAAGTGTTTTGACAGTATTCAGCCAGGCACAGAGGCAAATGTGTTTAATCCCATTCTAAACACTAAAGCAAGAGGATTATGAGCTCAAGACCATTTTGAACTTTATATCATAAATACATATATTTGACTGAGAGACATTGTCTCAATTAATAAGGTAGAAGAGTGATAAAGGATTGATTCTGGACATTAACTTTGGGTCTCCATATGCACACATGCACAAATGCATACACATAGCCTTCTCACATGAGTTCCATACATGAAAACATATATGAAAACATGCATATACACGCATGCATATCAGACACACAACATATGTGAAAAAAGAGAAAAAGAAAGTCACTAAAACGTATATTGAAAGTAATAATTAGTCTATTCTCTGGGTTTGAGTCTTTGACTTGAAAGGATTTTTAATATTATTATTATTATTATTATTATTATTATTATTATTATTTTACACTCTTTCATCTAGCATAATTTTTTTCAATACTTTGTCTTGTATGACACTTTGGGATGATGTTACAACATGAAGTTGTCTGCCTTCAAGACACATATGGTTTATTGAAACAGCTGAAAAAAATTTCTTTCAACATAGCATTAAATCATTATTGAGAGAACGGCAGGAAAACTGGTCTAGCCAAGGCCTTATTGGAGTTTACCAGATTATCAACTTCATACATAAACAGAACACATATCACTCGAATTATCTTAATTAAGTTAGGATTCTTTACATTGCTGTGAATAGATGTCTATTGAATGAAAAAAACGATGAACCCTAACAGAAAAAGTAAACTTACTCTTGAAACCAATTTCTTATTTTCACATCCAAACAAAGAAATTTATCAAAAGCCGTCATCCTGGTAATATTACTCTTTTAATTTCCACTATTGCTATATCTGAATAGAGTTTAAAGCTCATTAATAGATACTGAATTAGAGCTGTCAAACATATCATATAGCCTTAATTGATGATCAAGGGATTACAGTATAAAAATAGGAATGATTTATTATGCCACAAAGCTAGAACAATAGGACTGCCAGAAAGATGGAATGGGCAGACTTTCTACTGTAATTCCTGATGCTTAGAAACAAGCATCCCATACACTATTTATAAGTAAGATTAAGAAAGTTCAGAAAGGCAGACAGAAGAGACCAATTCAGCTATGGATTTTGAATAATTAGGAATGACATGCTGATAAGATCACTTGAGTTGAATGAGATGCTGATAAGATCACTTGAGTTTAGTTTTTCTGTCATATATATTCAATAGCGAGAATTAAAGAAAATAAAATATCAGGTATAACAGAGGTAATGAATTCAAACTAAAGCAAAATAAAAGAACTGCAAAAAATACTTTTTTTTTTTTTTTTAGTCCAAGTATGGGAAAGATAGCAGGGCAGATCCATTATCTACCCTGACAAGCAAAAGGCAACATTAACAATTACTTCTGATACCTTTGTTTCTATCTCTTTGCATTAAAGGTGTGGGCATCCATATCCAGTTTATGCAGTGTTAAGGATCCAGTTGAAGGCTTGGTACAAGGTAGACCAGTACTCTATGTATTAGTCAGGGATCTCTAGAGTCACAGAAATTATGGATAGTCTCTATATAGTGAAGGAATTTATTGATGACTTACAGTCTGCAGTCCAATTACCAGCAATGGTTCAGTAGTAGCTGTGAATATAAGTCCAAGGATCTAGCAGTTGCTTAGTCCCACACAGCTAGCAGGCAAAAGAGCAAGAACCAGACTCCCTTCTTCCAACGTCCTTATATGGTCCCCAGCAGAAGGTGTAGCCCAGATTAAAGGTGTGTACCACCACACCTTTAATCCCAGATGACCTTGAACTCGGAGATCTCCCTGTCTTAACCTTCTGGAATCCATAGCCACTATGCCTCAAGATCTCTATACCAAGATCCAGATCAGAAACTTCTATCTCCCAGTCTCCAGTTTGGGGTCACTAGTGAGCCTTCCAATTCTGGATTGTATTTCATTCCAAAAATAGTCAAGTTGACATCCAGGAATAGCCACTACACTCTACTAACCAAGTTCTATCCCAGCTTCCATTGCTTTCCTTGTCACTAGTGTCTCTCACAGTCATCATTTTGTTCCTTTTCCTTTTATATTATGACTCACCTCTATGGAGTATCACTTACCATAAGGACATTTCAGAGGTAAATCCCCTTCAGAGTTAAAGTAACAAGAAAGAGAATTGAAGCAAATCAATTAGTATTGGTTTTATCTGTGGTCCATTCTGCATTAACTCAGCTTTTGAGGAGGAAACTATTCTGTTTTAGGAGCTGTTACATGTTTACATTATGTAGCATAGTAATGGAATCCTTATTTAGAATTCTGAAAAGGATACTCTTACTCTGAAGGTGCAACAGCTGGCATTCTAAGTTCATTTAGAAATTAATGGTATTTACCATACATTGAGTTGGTCTGGGCATCACAGAGATGGCTATATGGGTCTAAGTACTTGCTGAGCAAGCTTCACAACCAGAATTTGTCTCTCAGAAGTCATGGTGGGGAAAACCAATCCTCAAAAGATAGCCTCTGACTTCCATACGCATGTTAGAGCATATGGATACATACCCTCACATATACAATACAACAACACACACACACACACAATACATTACAAAATAAGCTGTTTTCAAGAGTAGAAAAATAAAACTAATAGTGATTATAAATAAATAATATTCTGAACTCCTCCATGGCCAATCTGTTTGACAAATGAGATTAGGAAGTGTTAAAATAGAAAGGACACTTCTGTATCTGCCAATATCCATCTTGCTGAACATTGCATATTCCCAGGAGGCAAAATGAATAGGCAATTCAGTAGTTAAGACATGAAGAAAATTTCTCACATGTGTTTTTCTTTATGTAATGATTTGTTTGGATTCCTGCAAGATTTTGTGAAGCACTTTGCACTAAGGCACTTTGTATTTTCCCTGTAATTCTGGAGTGTCCAAGCCATTAATTTTAAAAATAAAATGCTGTTTCTTTTCTCATTAAAGGTGGAAGACAGATGCTTCACCTGAAGTTATGGGCCATGAACATCTCTAGTATTCAGTCACAACATTTACATGATGTTAGAACTGTGCTTTTTTGACATTGGGTTATTCAAAAATATTGCAAGTTACTAGAATTTTTCCTGTGATTTCATTTTGGTAGATCTACCACGCTAGACATAACACTGAAAAACAGCCACCCAGAACACCAGTGAATTCTCCAAATTTTGAGAAAAATACATCCCATTATGAACTAAGAGGTTTACTTTTCATCTAAGCCATTAAGGATCTCTCTCTCTCTCTTCTCTCAATTTCTCCTATCTCCTCCCCCTCTCCTCCCCCCCGCCCCTCCCTCTCCCTCTCCCTCTCCCTCTCTCTCTTTCCCTCCCCCCTCTCAATCTCCCAACACCCAATAAAAGACTTATATAAATGGCTTCATTTGTTCAGATACACTAATCTTCCTATACTACCTCAGAATGTGGTATTAATCTGCTCATATATCTGTCTCCCAAACCCCTTCCTACCGTTTGTCCTTAAAGGAAGCACATGGGAAACTACAATTCAGGCTCTAGGAAAGTGATCAGCAGATGGCAGGTTATCTTGGATGTGGTGCCAACAGTCTGTTTGCAGGGCTGATATTTACATACACGGCTGTGGCAGATGACAGGAGACACTGCAGAGGGACAGAGTATCTCAAGTCATGCAGTACACAAAAAAGACCATCTTCAAGTCTCCCCCTCCTCTTTCTTTGCAAAGACCTGTAGATTCTTCTAAATACAAAGTTTATTCTGTGGAACATTTTCAAAGATACAAATAGAGAATTGTGTCTCTAGTCTGAATATCTCTTTCCCTTTCTCTCTCTCTCCCTCTTTCCTTCCCTCCTTCTTTCATTCTTTCCTTTCCTCTTTCATTGATTCATTCATTCTTTCTTCTTTTCTCTTCCCAGTTAAAGTTCAGGATTAGAATGTCATCCACATCTAGCTTATTTTTTATTTTGGTTTTATTTTACTCATGATATAAGTGGAGTTCTAGCTATATAAAATCAGATAATCAACTAGGGGTGGTGGGGCAAGTGTTTAATTCCCAGCACTTGAGAGGGAGAGGCAAGAAGATATCTAAGAGTTAAAGTTCATCCTAGACTATGTAGCTAGTTACAGTTCATCCTGAGCTACATTGTAACACCTTGTGTGTGTGTGTGTGTGTGTGTGTGTGTGTGTGTGTTTTGGGGGTGGACAAAGGAGGGAGACATAAAAGAGGTGATAGAGGAAATGAGTGTGAAATGTGAATCTAAAATTTGTGGGTGGCTTGGGCTTATAATCCTAGCACTTGGGAGGTAGAAATAGGAAGAGTAGATGTTCAAGGTCACTCTTTACATCTTTGACTGTAGAGCAAATTTGAAGCTAACCTGGAATAATTTTTAGACTTTGTCTTAAAAGTCTAAAAAGGTAAACATACACCATTTATGCCAGTTTGTTAATGCACCCCCTCTGTGTGTGTGTGTGTGCGCGCGCGCGCGCGCGCGCGCGCGCGTATTGTTACGTATTGCTATTTAGTAATTGTTAAGTTTTACTTTATACATAAAAGGTTTTACAGGGAAATGAGATGTCCACAGGATTTGATAACTCTTGATTCATATTAAGAACACAGACTCTGATATAAAACTGGCCTGTGTAACCTGATACCAGCTGCTCATCTATCTACTCCATGGTATATTGACCTCATGTGTCATCTGATTATGATGGGAGTCCTATTCAATAGGTTGTTACTGAGTTAAATGAGATAAATCTACAAGGTTCTCCTAACAGAGCTTCTCAAATAACATAATAAATGTCATGTAAAAAGGGTAGCTTAAATTTCTGTCTGTCTACTCTCTTTAGCTTCTTTCACAATGTAGGAGCATAATCTTAAAGCATTAATGAATAATTTTCCCTAGAAACTACTCTGATTATTAGTCATAAGCTCAGGGATCTCAGTTACATGATTTGAGTTACCTTTAACATCTTGAGTCAATTTCTTTGTCCATGAAATTGAACAATATTTGCTGCCTTGTTGCCCTACATAATTGCCTTATACATGTAATTATGTATATGAGATGATACAATTTCTATGAAAGCCTGGGTTTCCTCCTTCATGGCTTACCTCATCCCATCCCCATTCCTCCCTGCTTCTATGAGGGTGCTTCCCTACCCACCCACCTACCTACTCCTGCCTGACTCACTGTCCTAGAATTCCCCTATTCTGGGGCATTGAACCTCCACAAGACCAAGGGCCTTCCCTCCCATTGATGCCTGACAAGGCTATCCTCTGCTACATATGCAGCTGGAGCCATGGGTCCCTCCATGTGTACTCTTTGTTTGGTAGTTTAGTCCTTGGGATCTCTGGAGGGTCTGGTTGGTTCATATTGTTGTTCTTCCTATGGGGTTGCAAACCCCTTCAGCTCCTTCAGTCCTTCCCCTAACTCCTCCATTGGGGTCCCAGTGCTCAGTCTGATGGTTGACTGAGAGCATCTGCATCTGTAATGAAAGACAGCTTGTTTCAATATTACTTTTTAGTCTCAGAAGAAGGAATTGGCAGCTGATTCAAGATAGTGTCTTCTAACCTAGCATGTATGACAAGACATAGGTAGGGGAATATTAAAAACAAAACTTGCTGCTAAGTCAGAAAGTCTCTGAGGAAGTACTTTGATCAAATATGGGAAATTGAGAACAAAATTATAGCAGTCAAGACTTAAGGCCTATACTCAGACATAATTTTAAAGTTTTGATTCACTTTATTATCTTGCTTAAATGATGTGTTTAATGTGTCATTGGATTGAATAAATTGAGAATTATCTTTGTGCTTGACAAATATCAGTATATTATCTCTCTCTCCCTCCCCCTCCCCCTCCCCCTCTCCCTCTTCTTCTCCCTCTCCCTCTCCCTCTCAATGATTTTCTGTGAGTGTCTCCATTTGTTGTAAAGAGAAGATTCTCTGATGAGAAATGGTAGCTATGCTCACTTGTGGATATAAAGATAAGATTTAGAATGTAGTAATTATCTAGCAAAGTAATGGTAGTAGATAATTTTCTAAGGTCCATAACCTGACTTACTCAGGATGGCTGACTAGGTTTCCAGTGACAGCCATGTTTTCCATCCTCTTGAGCAGGTCTGAAGTTCAATTAGACAGCTGTTGATTTCCACTGCAGTGTCATGCTGGTTACTGTTGTTTAGTGCTGTATTTGGGTAGGATTATTTGTAACTGGGCTTAATGTAGAGATGGACAGATTATGGGAAGCCCAGCCCCAGTGGATACATGTATATCACAGCTACTGTTATCTATAGCTCAGGGACTATCATGGAAGAGGGGTGGGTAGAGTGTAAAAGCCAGAATATCAGTTGTGGAACGGAATCTCCTAGAATTGGATGCATATACCACTACAATGGAAACACCAACAGACAGATATGTTAAAGTACAAGAGTTGGAATTTTAAGGAGTCTCACTCCTGAAGAAAGAACAATAGGCAACCACTGGCTGCAACCAACAAAAATGGACTCAGCCAGGTTGCATTTAAATATATGAATATATGTGCCTACTCACATATGTCTGTCTGTCTGTCAGTGTATGTGTATAAATGTATATAACAATAATCAAAGAAAAAGAGGCTATCAGCTTGAGAATAGGCCATGGGAGAGGTGGAGGGAGGAAACGGGGCAGGGAATTTTATTTTTGTTAAAACATATGAAATGTTTTTAAAATAAAAGTTATTTTGATGTTCATGCATGAGTCCACGGATGTCAATGGGTATTCATGGCCATGGCTCAGAAATCTGGGTCCTGGACTATAGGCAGTTGGGAGACACCAGACTTGGGTACTAGCTAACAAATTCAGGTACTCCTTAATAGCAGCAAGGGTGCATATCTGTTAATTTCTCCAGCTCTTAGGGCCCTCTTCTGAATTCTCCTTAAACCTGTTTTTATGTACGCTCGTAGATGCCTAGCATAAGGCATTGTGTCCAACAGTGTACAGTTGATTGTTTCTTTTGTTTACACGATGAAGGATCTGTGCTACTAGAACATGTGGCTTAGAAAATGGTTTTATCTGACAGTATAAAATCTTGTCTATCATCCACAAACCTTTAAAAAGTCAAGTTATGCAGTCTGTTCTGTTGCATTTAGCTGTTTAAAAGATGCAATGATCTGAAAAATGAGCATCTAGCATCTATTATATTTGTTTTAGGTTTTTCTCTAATACCTAGGTCTCAGTGTCTATGGGAACCTGCTCTCTTAAACCTGCTTGTTAAAGTGTTCATAGAAGAACCCATCCTAAGTCAGGTTACTTTTGTATAATCGCTTTCATCAGCATCAGACTAATGTGTACTTCTGTTTAGAAAAGCATGCGATTAGACTTAGTCCTAACACCTACGTGGTGTGTGATAAAGACAGGGAGGGTGGCTGACTCAGAGGCTGCAGTAACTTCTCAACCCCCACTTCCCCTTCACAGCACCACCCTTAAAAAGAGTTTTTGAGATTCCTACTTCTTTTTTTTATTGCTAATGTCTCTGCATTGAATCAACTACTTATATTCTGCTTTATTACTGGAATGATTTTTTTTTCTGCCACCCACTCCTGATATTGCTCATAATACCTTCCTGAGGTACTTTGGATATAACATCAGGCACAGGTGATTTGTAGGCATAAACAATTGTCAGTATAGATAACAGCTGACGCATAAGGCTGATATATTGGTGGCCTCAAAGCAATCTTGTTTAATATCCGTAAGTTCATTCTCTGTAACTCAGTGGGATCCTAACACCTACCATCAAAGTTCATGTTCTGAGAATAATGATATCTTATTATAATTTCTGAATAAATGCGTCCAGCTTATTAATTAAAACTCTTCTGCTCACAAAACATATTGTCAATGAGTTTTCTTCCAGCTAATGAGTCATAGCACTGAGATGATTGCCTTTGAGATTAATTAAATAGTGCAAAGTGTGTTTGTTCATACTATGTTCCATCTACAAAATTCTTCTGTACACATCTGAATTTTAGGGAAGATTCACTGAAATGTCGGATGCTGCTTTTACAGGGACTATTGTCCTTTATTAACAGCAATGAAATTCTCTACTTTGATTCATTGGAACAGAAACTAGTAACAAAGACAGAATTGTGAAGCAGAAGTCAAGTGTAGCTAAGACATTTCCTTGGTTATTTTCCACTCATGACTGACTTCTCCCTCCTGCCCTGTTATGTGTGAGTGAGGGAAGTTCTGTGGGGCGCCACTGCTTTTTATGTCTCCTGTTTGGGTAAGGCCAATAATAGTCACTTGCAAGAGCTTTGGGGACGGGAGGAAAGTGAGCTATGTGGATGAGTGGGGTTGTTGTTTTGATTTTACTTCTTGATGGATGTAGGTTAATCAGAAGGCTGTGTGTCTTTCTGGGGCCACAGTTTCTAAAGGTGATTTGCTATAGTCATTTACAGCTTCCCCCTTTACAGCTTTTTCCATGTCCCTCCTTAATCCTTTAGAGATAAGGATTCTTCTATGGCCTGTCCTGTAGAATCACTTCCCATGGGCTTTTCCTTCCCAGGATCCATGTACTTGAATTGCCTTACCCTCCTTATCTTGAACAATGCCAGAATGTGGTACCCAGGCCCATCACTGTTCTAACTGATGCAGGTAGAAGTTTGCAGAAACAGAAACCAGAGCTGCAGCAGCAGCTTCCTAGCACCATCACCACCGACAGACTTGGCTCAACCATGTGAAGACAGGCTCTTCAACCAGATTCTGATCTCTGAATGTTCCATATGTTGCTCATGTCATGACGAGTCATTAATAAACTCTTTTTAAAATTTAACCATCATTTATTTAATATTGATATTAGATTTGTCCAAGTGAAATAGTAATAATAATGATAATAATAATATTAATAATTTAATGCTAAGTCCTAACCTGTGTTTTATTGTTATAGAAATTATCTCTAACTAAATTATATGTCCTTGATTTCAACCTTTATTTTTTTTATTTTTTACTGAAAACAGATTTTCCTTTCATACATACAAACCAAGCAGAGTTTCCCTTCCTTTCACTACTCCCAGCTCCTCCCACCTTCTATGTTCCCCATTAATAAATTCTTTAATAATATCTGGAGATGGGGGCAGAAATTAAGCAACTAAGTGGAAATTATACCACAGATTATTTCATGACCTCCATAAGCACAGAGGATATAATTTGCATATTGAACTTGCCTTCTTTGACTATTAGTTCTCTGATGATGCACTTTTCCATTTTGCATAAAAATATCAAAATAGAGGCTCATTGCTTGTCATTTTGGTTTTGAAAGCACACTACTGTCATGTGGATCTCTCCTTGTTCTGCAGTAGGGCAGGCAGTTCTAGCTACTATATCATAGAGATAGCATTGATTCTACTTCTGCATTACAGAAGGACTATTGATGCCTATTTTTATTGAAATATATTTGTTTTCTTTTTGGAATATATGTGCTATGTGGTGTTGCCTGGTCTTATTTGTGGCTACCTGAGGAAAAAAAATCCCACTACAGCTCTAGCAAGATTACAGTGACTGCTGGAGGTGTGAAGGATGTATGTTAGAATGAACCTTGTATTAATTGTTTCCTCCAAAGGAAGCTGTTGCAACTTGGTCAGTTATAATATTCTCAGGGCCCATACCAGCTCAGTGTGCCTGCACCCATTCCATAGTTGGGTCTTAGAATGTGTAAGCGAAGCAAGGAAGCTGATCAATGTTGTTATCTCACATTTCCTGAGTAAAGATATAATACAGTGAGGATCCTCAAGCCCCTGCCTCTGTGACTTTTCCGACATAACTGGCCTATAACATGGAATTGTGAGCCAACGTAAGTCCTTTCTGAAGTTCCTTTAACCAAGGAATTTTATCAGTATAACAGATGAGGAAATAAAAACAGCCAGTGTTTCTTTACAGAATGTTGGGGTATAGCAAAGTATTATCCTGAGACTTAAAATGACAAGTGGAGATTTTAGCACGGAGTGAGAAGGGGTCCAGGAGTCCCAATCCTAACTGATGAGCTGTAGACAGCTGATGAAGGGTCAGTTAATTTAATGGTGTGGCTCCTAATAAGGCTAACAGACTCCAGTGGATAGCCCCACATCCAGGAACACATAAACAGCACAAATTAGAATTGATGGGATGTTGAATTAAAGGTCAATAAATAAAATCCAAAAATTTTTATTCTTTCTGAAATTTTATAGAAATTAAATTTTGTGTGGGGGGACTACATTCACATTTAATAGAATTAAATTTTTCACAGTAAACTTCGAAAAGGGAGTGACCCGGCCATTCTTGTCCCTTCTTCTCCACAACCATCCTCTTTCCCTTCTTCCCCTCTTACAGTCATTTCCTTCTTTCTTCCTTTCTTCTCTATACTGGGACTTCCTTGAACCTGCCAATAAGGTAAATAATGAGACAGAGGCCTTTTAATATTTTGAAAGTTAGGCCTTTTCACTAGGGCAGTCTCCCGGCCAGCGATCTATCTTAGTTTAACCCCAATTAATCCTTGCACTATGTCCCACCATGTGGCTAGTGCTATTTCTCTTTAAGCTCTGGTCCACCCTTTCATCTCCATGTTCATTAATGCATCTTCTACATCTTATTTGACTCTAGGCATACACATTTCCTCAGAGCATTCCCTTGAAAAGAAACAGTTTTCCTGACTCTAAACTTCCAGCAGTTGTGTGCTCGCTCACACAATCTGAGTCACCAGAGATAATAACCATTAGCTCTGCCCACTGCTACTTCCTCTTTAGCTACCAAAATCTGAGGATTTGAATACACGTTATTCATGATAGTGTTACAGCTCTCTTGTATTATTTATCACCAGTTAACAGCAACATAATTGCTGTCGTTTGAGACAGAGTCTTCGGTATGGACTTTAAGACCTTCTGCCTCAGATTTCTGAGTTCTGGCATTATAGGTATGCGCTACCAAGCCAAGTTGCCTTCTTCGGCTACTATGCCCCTGTGGTGGTCTAACAGCAGGTACTGCCGTAAGTTCTCCACACTGTGGTAAATCATGTTCCCCTTCTAAATTTCAATACAGTTAGGTAGATCCTGCTGTCCACAGAACAATGTCCACTAATGCCTAGACAATCAGCTTCTAACCTACTGATTATTATCTAGATGCTTTTCAACATTTATTTGTAAGATTTGTATTTCTTTTGAGTGTCTGCTAATATGTCAGATACCATGCTAGGTGTTGGGTCTTATAGGAGATCACAAACTCACACAGGTTTGTTCTTCTTAGTGTTTGGGAGAAGGGACAGGTTAGTTTATGCAGGTGTTTATTCATAATTAGCGAGGCATGTGATGAGAAGATGGAGCTCAGAGCTTGCAAAGAATCTCCGAGGAATCTGCATTGACTTGGGCTCAGAAAAGCTTTTTTGAGTAAATAAATAAACTCAGTAAGAGCCTTGGTTCTGTGACCTCAGGCAAACTCCAGCCATGCTTCAATCTGCTGGAAGGCTTTCCTGGGCTTTTGCGCCAGCATCTTCCTACTTCATTTAATGTTTTGTGAAACTCTTATTACTTATCCCCATCCTTCCTCTTTGTTTTTATGCAGTAGTCAGACTGCAAGATCCAGCTTTAAGTCACTAGATATGCACTCACTGATAAGCGGATATTAGCCCAGAAACTTAGAATACCCAAGAATACATCTTGCAAAACACAAGAAAACCAAGAAGGATGACCATCGATCGTGTGGATACTTCATTCCTCCTTAGAATAAGAACAAAATACCCATGAAAGGATATAGGTACAGAGACAAAATTTAGAGCTAAGATGAAAGGATGGACTATCCAGAGACTACC
>NC_034598.1:29788386-29793050 GCF_900095145.1 Mus pahari
AAAAAAAAAAAAAAAAAGGCCTTCTTCATACAACCTCTCCCACTCTCCAAACATTGCTCCCCCTCTCAAATCCCATGTCCTGGAAGAATGAGCCTCTCCCCTGTTGTCCTGGAAAAATGACCCTCTCCCCTGCTCTGCAGTTACAATGTCATTTTACGTGGATCAGTGCTGCTTGGCATCTACTTCATTGCTATACACATATTTGATTTATTTCTCTGTCTTCATTGTACCCTTTGTATTCCCAGAATATAAAAGAGTGCTCAGAACAGTGAGAACTCAGCACATCCTTTGGGTCATACAATACCTAACAGAAAATTGATGCAATATTTGTTTTATGGGTGGTGTCAAGTTTATTAGCTTTAGAAAGTAAATGCTTAGAGACCATTCTTTTACCTTTTGAACATTATACATGCATCAAGTTCCAATTATAAGGGAGTAAAGTTTTCCAATTACTTTTTAATGATTCAGTGGTTTTAAGCATGGATGTTTTCTCAAAGGGGAGGAAGATAATGTGTTTGATTTGGGTATATATATATATATATATATATATATATATATATATATATGAAACAGTTCAGGTGGAGCTGCCTGGTGAGATACGAGGATGTGTGTTTTCAACATAGATTCAGTATCGCTTCATGACTTCAGTATTTTCACATAAGAAAAAAACTCATTTATCTTAACTGAAGGACAACACACAAGTATTTCCCTTGAGATTTCCTTGTAAGAACTTAATACATGCCATGTATAAATCATATAGTTCAAACTATGTCATCTCATCATTATTGTTTTCTTCCTGTCCCCCCAACTGTCTCTGCCTCCCCCCTTCATGGTAGAAACAATTTTAGAAATATCATCCTAACGTGGTTTCTAGAAGTTGCTGACAATGAAAGGTTCTCTTGTTCACAAGGATCCATGAGATCAGAAAAGAACTTAGCATTCACATGTGTATTCCCTGACAGGTTTATGGACCCAATAAATGTTGCTGCACATTTCCTGTAGGCTGACTAACCTGAGCAATGAAAGAGTCAAGTCACAAAGTTGCTGACCTCACCCATCATATCTTAGAGAAGCTGTGGGGGAGGGGGGATTTGGATATAAGTGGTCCGTGAATAGGATGGGAAAAGAGCACACACTGAGGTGGATCCAGGAACTACTTCCTGGATGGTGCCCAAGTTTTGTCTTGGATGATGCATCTGCTGATTATGAGCCCTGACTACGGAATCTTGCTTGGGAGTATGTCACAGACACAAAAATTGGTACCTAAATCTCCACTTAACCAAGAGCCAGGAAATGCCACGTATCTCTGAAAGCTTGAACATAGCAGACAGCTTTTGGCAAAACCTCTCTCTCATTATATGTGCGGGTAAAACTGCTAATTCTTCCACTGAAGGAAGGTCCGAAGCAATTGGCAAAGTAAATGTGTAATTAGGTCTCTGCAATTTCTTTCCTTCCTGCAATGCAACAATTTCTTCTCTCTCTTAATCTTTATAAGTGAATTGAAACACAACAGCAAATTTTGAGTGCAGGGGAAAAACAAAAAGCAAAGTAGGATTTGGAACGCCTGTATTTATCAAGAAAAATAAATCCTTGGCAAAGAAAAAGAAAAAGAATTACTTTCAATTCTTCTGTAATTTGTGAAATAAAAGAGATGTAGTTATTTAATTTGATTTGTTCCTGTTTGTTTGTAAGACTGTGCTTTGGTTGGAAACAGCTGTGGTGTCTAATGCATTGATGAGTGACATAGAGAGCTGGGATGTTTATTAATGATAGAGATTTGAAAGAAAGAGCCGTAGTTACCCTGTACTGGATTGTTTAATATACTGATGAACTTTGCAATTAGCAATCTCCTGTAATCTACTCAACAAAAGGGAGGTTGAGTGCTGTTGCCCATTATGCTCCATGGATACAAAAGTAACAGCAAATGATAGTGTGTACATGCTGTATCCCTCCCTTAAAATATGAGGATGGGCTATCCTCATCCTATAAACTGTTAAGAAAAATGCATCTTGTAAACTTAATACAGATCCTCATTTTAAAAAGCCAAGGTACATAGAAACACAGCTGACTGTAGAGGATGAGCTTATTGAGTACATAGTGTGAGGATATCTTCAGAGAAAAGCTTGTCGTTTCTTACAAGAGCAAAATAATTTTTATATTTCAAAGTAAAATGTTTGTAATATAATTATAGTCATTGTGACATTGCATAACCTTTAACATAAATATGACACTAATGATCTCTGTTTTTGATGTATTAACATAACATAATCAAATAACAGAAGTACAAATGATACTGTTTTCTAAATCCAAATCACTAGGCAAGGGCTTATTTATACTTGATAATTTGATACATGATAATTTAACATGTTTTTGATATGCAATCCTTCAAAGTTTTATTCAAATGAGGATGTCATAGATTTTCAGAGGAGGAAGGGACATAATGACACACAGAGGTGAAGGAAGGATATTGGGTACTGGTAAAATATCCTTTGGTTGAAATTAGAGAAAAAAAAAATAGTAAAACATCTGGGTGATCTTCCCACTTTGTAAATCTCAACTAGTTGCTTACCTCAAAGTTCTGTTCCTGTTTGTAAAATAAGAGCAATATCTGAATTCATATGATTGTAATAAGGAGTAAACCATAATTTTTAAACATAATTTAGGAACTCAGTAAGTTTGCACTCTCCTATCATAGAGCATCCCTAGCCCCCAATTTATTTTAAATCATTAATGTCTAAATTTTAATAACATCCTTATGGTATAGATTTTAAACCAAACCTGAATTTTCAATGAAGTCCTTGAAAAATATTGAGTAAATTGAGTTCAATTTTCTTACCTACACTGGTGTTCTGCTACATACACGATGATGTAGGCTCTCAGTGTATCAGTATAGAAGGTCTTTAAAGTTTTATGCTAATTTCTGATTTCAAGTGCTAGTCACTAAATGCTCCATCACCATAGATTATACCTGTACTGGATAGTTTTGTGTCAACTTGACACAGCTGGAGTTATCACAGAGAAAGGAGCTTCAGTTGGGGAAATGCCTCCATGAGATCCAGCTGTAAGGCATTTTCTCAATTAGTGATCAAGGGGGGAGGTTCCCTTGTGGGTGGTGCCATCTCTGGGCTGGTAGTCTTGGGTTCTATAAGAAAGTGGACTGAGCAAGCCAGGGGAGGCAAGCCAGTAAAGAACATCCCTCCATGGCCTCTGCATCAGCTCCTGCTTTCTGACCTGCTTGAGTTCCAGTCCTGCATCCTTTGGTGATTAACAGCAGTATGAAAATGTAAGCTGAATAAACCCTTTCCTCCCCAACTTGCTTCTTGGTCATGATGTTTGTGCAGGAATAGAAACCCTGACTAAGACAATACCTATCATACCATTGTTGTTATTCTATTCTATGACATATATTATGTGATGCCCAATTCTCTGCCTTTGATGGCTTCTTCCTGTCCATTCTTGCAAGCCATATAGTCAGTTTGTCTAAAAGTTTGGAAGTATAAATAAATACATAATCCATAATAGTAAAAATATCTAGAAGTTATATGTGACAATGTCTTATCATAAATACTCCAGTCCCCCCCCCCCCGGCATTGTAGGTCTTTAAAAAAGTTCCTTGTATGTAAACTTTTCAAAGTACTGCTTTGTTTTTATTTCCTTGGCCTGTTTACCCAGTCCAATATGCCTTTTTTTTCAATTTGAGAGTTTTCTTATAAAGAAATAGTCCTTCTTGTGTCTTTTTTCCTTACTATCCAGAGTATCATTCAGACTTGACCTTATTCCCTACTTTCTGACTAACCTTTCTGACTCTGGGCAGATCTTACCTATCTTGTCACTTTTCATGGGAATGACCTTTTAGACATTTGGTCAGTATTTGATAGATTCATATCATATATGACTTGATATGAATTTTCCAAAGTGACTACAGAGTTTGTTGTCATTTTTCTAAGTACTGTACATGTTAGATTTCTATGGGTCTGTAGGAATGGTAACATATGAACATTTGATTAATCAAGTCTGTACTGAAACATGGTTCCATAATGTGCTAGCTAAGCAACATTAGGACATTTTAAATAAATTTGAATAAAATATAAAAACTTATACTGTCACAGGGATTTTTACTGTCTAGGTTAATGACAAAGGGCACAATATTAGGAATACTACCCATACTTTATAGGTGTTCGCAATAGTTAGGCACAACATATAAATATCAATCTAGCTTTTGAGATATGTGTAAACTGCTATCATATCCACTTAAATCATTCACTCATTGTTTGATAAAGATCAAAATAGAAATAATCAAAATTACAGCAGACATTTTATTAGGGGCTTATTAGTTTGCTCCAGGGGACAGCCATGTTTTCAGAAAATTCCCTATAGGTAGTCTGTGCTGGAATCCAACATGTTGCAGGCTAAGAACATTGGTTGAAAAATTTAAGGAATCTTTTAGGAGGGTCTGAAATAAGACATGTAAAATTGGTAATGACAGGCTGGAGAGAGAGCCCAGTCATTAAAGCATCTATTACTTTTGTAAAGAACCAGAGTTGAGTTCTCAGCAGGTATATTGAATAGCTTACAATCGCCTAAAAATTTAGCTCCAAAGGTTATAAACTCACACACACACACACACACACACACACACACACAGAGAGAGAGAGAGAGAGAGA
>NC_034598.1:29793105-29805392 GCF_900095145.1 Mus pahari
ACACACACACACACACAGACATGCACACAAAGAATAATAAGGGCAAATATAGTGACATACTCTTAAAGTATTGACAAAAAGATAGCTGTTATTTATGTATCCTCTACTAGCAAGGAGAATGACACAGGCCAGATATAACTGATTTTTATAAAAACATTAATTTAGTGATTAGCATTCTTCTGTTCATAGGTAAGCAGGTGGCCCAACTTAAAAGGCACAGATACCCAGTGAGGGTGGATATGCAATCTTTATAGTTAACTTATGAACCCATATAAAGTTTCTGTAATTTTTTGCAAAAGCAGTTTTGAAGTGTCTGTTATAAAACCACATTCTACTGTAGATGACAATTGAGAATATACTGGCAGAATAGAAACAACAAACTTATAAAATGATAAAGCTTTAGTTTAAGAAATAGTCCAGGAGAATCCCAGAAGCTGAAACTCTAGGCTCCTAAATTAGGAAGTATTGAAAGTCCTGGTTGTACTTTCACAATGGTTTAGGTGCTCACCATAACACTGTCTTCTAAATTTATTATTTGACACAAGGTCCTTCTCCTAGGTTTGGTGTCAATAATAATGATCATGAAACACATGCTTATAATCCTGGACTCTGTGGGCTGATCCAAGAGGATCACAGTTCTAGCCTAGGCTACATGATAAGGCTCTCTTTCTTGAGAAGGGGATGGAGAAGAGGAGGAAGAGGAAGAGGAAAGGAAGAAAAGAAGAAAGAAAATTGTATTAGGTTCTCTAGAGGAATAGGAAATATATATATATATATATTCATTTGTATGTATATGTAGAGAATTTATATCCCATGGAAAAGCCAAGAAACAGATAGTTGCTCAGTCCACGAGGTTGGATAGCTCAGGAGGTCTTCAGAAGACTTTGAATTCCAAAGAAATCACTTCTAATCCCAGCAGAAGAATGCTTCAGCAGCTGGATAGATGAACTTTCCAGCAAGAGTGAGGGCAAGCAGGCAAAATCAAAGACCTCCCTCCTTCCAGGTTGCTGCCATAAGGTGTAGTCAAGATTCAGGGCGAGTCTTCCCAAGAACAAATGATCAAATCAAGAAAAAATTCTCACAATTTTTCTTCATCTTTTCTTCTTTTCCTCCTCTTTCTCCTGGCATTCTAAAAATCTTGCCTCTGATGCCCTGCCATTGTCTGCCAGCAACTATATTTACCAATCAGTACCAACTCGGGGCAGGGTCCCTCAGAGTCTTGCATGCATATGTGTATGGATTCTCATGAGAACAATTTTGGGGACCCAAGTTCACACAAGACTATGAGAAGAATTAGGCCAAACCCACTCCAGTAGCCTAGAAACTCACGAGGGGATGACTTCAAAGCTAAAATCCATGAGTAAAAATGTAAGGATGAAACTTGTTATTTTGTACAACAAGTGAATGCTGAAGAAAAATGTCCCCATAGGCTTATATATTTGAATTTCTGACTTCCAGTTGGAGGAACTATTTGGGAAGGATTGGGAGGTGTGGTCTGTTTGAGGCCTTGTGGTTGTTGTCTCAACATGTAAGTTTCAGCTACTGCTCCAGCACTATTGCTGCCCATATACTGACATGCTTCTCACTACAATGGTCATGGACCAACCCTCAGAAACTCTAAGCAAGGCCCCAATTAACTCTTCCACAAGTTACCTTCAATATGAAAGCTCTTCACAGCCATAGAAATGTAACTGAAGCATATGGTAATTTTTAAATGGCATAAAATGTTTGACCATATTTTGCTTAGACGGTTGAATCCTGGAAGCTTTTGGTTTGCCTTATTTAGTAAAACAGTGTTACTTTAACTTTTGAGAAAGATGAAGAGGTGGCTTATAGCTTTCTCCAAATCTACATGTTTATGAGAAAACTTATATGAATCAGATCATTCTTTCCTGCTTCTTTTGTTGTCTCAAGTCTCTGGCTCTGACACCTGCTCTTTAGGTCAGGTGGTAGGGATACAATAGGGTAGTGAATAGAAAATTATGACATAGACATAGAAGTTCACATTGAGCAAGTACCATTATGGTGAAGGCAAAAATTGAATAAGTAAATCATGGGAATTAAAATATACCATTTTATTGCAAACACTTCAGAGGGTGGTAATTTGAAGGAAAAGCTATAGCAATTTATTCAACATGGTAGAAGGGGACTTTGGCGCCTGGTGGTTAAACTTGTGTTCCAAAAGATGAGTTCAGGTTAATTAGATCATTGGGAGGAGTGGATTTCAAATAGGATCTGTACAACTATCAAGATCTGTCTCAAAACCAAAGATAAGTGTGCAACATGGTACTCAGAGCAGAATGCAAATCAATATTGTAGACTGCACTATCCAGATAGCAGCACTTGAGCTGTTAATTAGGGTGCAAGCTGTGTTGAGTACATGGTCTTGAGATCAGCACCTGGGCAAGGAATGTGAAACCATCGGAATCTGTCTGAAGGCAATGCCCAGCTTACATAGCTTGCTAGAGGACATGTAAGGTGAAGATGGCCAAGTCCTTATCCTCTACACTCTCATTAGTCATTCATTGCTTACAGGCAGTTCTTGGAGGGGTGCCACCTTGTGTGAGGAGACAAACTTTAGTGGAAGCAGTGAGTCCCAGAAAGACCTGAGAGATGAACTCTATGACCAGCATTTCGGCTAGAACTGTGTTCTGAGCAAAGCATTTCAGTGTTCCTTACATTATGACTAAAGATGAAGTCTGTAGAGCAAGGCTCCCAGTCTCATCAGTTCAGAACATTTGGACCCACTTTTCATCTGTGTATATGTGCTCACATGTATGTGCATGTATGTGTGGAAGGTTCTCATGCACTTTATAATGCATAATAGTATTTCTAAATGCAAATAATGACTATACCCTATGTTACTACAATGAAAAGTGTCTCCATCTTTGAAAATTCTTTGGAGGAGATAAAATTGAGTTGAGGGCAAGATATTTCTTTTCTTTTCTTTTCTTTTCTTTTCTTTTCTTTTCTTTTCTTTTCTTTTCTTTTCTTTTCTTTTTCTCTTCTCTTCTCTTCTCTTCTCTCTTCCTCCCTCCATCATCTCTCTCTCTCCTTCCTTCTCTCTCTCTCTCTCTCTCTCTCTCTCTCTCTCTCTCTCTCTCTCTCTTTTATATTTTACTATAAATAACCTAGGCATTTATTTTTGTTATATACCAGAGATATAATGAACATATTAAATATAAAAAAGTTTTCATACCAACATGTTTTATTGTGTTTTTGAACTCCTCTTTTCTAAATGGAGGAGTTCAGAAACACAATAAAACATGTTGGTATGAAAACATTTTTTTCTTTTTCAAACCACATTTTCATTAAGCCATGGCTCCTTTTCCTTTAACCAAAGCTTAGTTTAAGGAAAACTTTACTTGTACAATTATGTAACTAACTTTAATCAATACCTAGTAATTAATTATCCAAAGCCTCAATGCAGTAGCTAACTTTTTGAGAACGACTTAACACAAATAACCTACTTTGCAAAGTAAAAAATATTTTATGTGCTATTAACAACTACCTTCTTTGAAAATTTCTCTATACAAGAAGATATTTCTAGTTTAAAACAGATTCGTCTCTGACACAATACATCCTGACCACAAGTTCCTTTCTCTTTCCTCCTCCTAGCTCCCCCTTCTCCACCCCATCCTCCATTACCTCTGATTCTCTTCAAAACCTTATAGCTATATAGATGAGTTTGACCATATTCTATGAACCAGAGTGACCCAATAAAGAGTTATTTAGTATAGAGGTGGTAAGTCTCAATTTGTATTAAAGGTCCCTGAGTCATTGTGAAGTACGAATGGGCTCAAAAAGAGCCAGGGTGGAAGCAAGAGGAACAGTGAAGTATAAACTGTTTCAGTCAATAAAAACTGGGGCTTATAACTGCTATAATTGAACTCCTATGACAGTTCTAGTAAAAGACACAGATGGTTGGTCATATATCTGAGTGGCAATATAAAGGTCTGACTGGAAGGAGAGGAGATGTCAAAGATGACATTTGGAGGTTTTCTCTGCATAAGTGGTCAGATGGTGGTGGTGTTTGCAGATACCTGGAGCATTAGATGATAACCAGATGTGCATGGAGAAGGAAGAGCTGGTGGAGTTTAGTTAATCTTCTAAAATGTATATACAGCTAACAAAGCACCATTGGGGTAAAGATTCCCCAGGTCGAAGAAGTGGTGGAAATGCAATCCAATAGTAGCTGAATTATGTCCTAATAAAACTTTTTGCATGAAATTTAGAATTTTCTCAGTCCTCAAAGAGGCTTCAGTCATGATTGGTTAATTTCCTACTCTAGGTAGAATTTCTTTCCAGACTTCAGATTCAAAGTTGGCCTTGAATGATCAATTTGACAAATATTTAAATATTTACCTCTATTCTATCAATGTTTATTTTCAAATTTGTATATTACCTATGAACATATATTTTGAACGTGAAAATAAGGTAAAAAGTAGAGAGACCGGGGCATCTGGAATTTTTTTCCATGTTTGCATTCATCCAATGTATTGTATTTAGTTGCTGGCCCATGGAGGAAGAACCAGCCATGCGTTTCACAGAGTCCTGCAGGCCTCTACTGAATCTTGGAAATTTGTCAGAGATTCCCCTTGCCCAATACTGTGCTCCTAGCAGTAAAGTAGTTATTTCTTCCCTTTCCCAAAAATGAAATTATAATATGAACAGGATTCTGGCAAGCATTGGGAAAGGAAGACAGTTAAATTAAAATCATCAGTCATATAGAAAAGTAGAAGCTCTTGGCTTTTGTAGAGCAGCAGAGCTGGCAGCCAAGGAGCCGGGTGCTTCAGGCATCACTGAAGGCTCCTGTGTGACAGCAGGAGCTTGGAGGTAAAAGGCCAATAAGTCAGTGCTCCGGCCACTCATACTCCAAGCCTTACACAGATGATGCTATTTGCTTAACTATTTCCCAGGTGTCATCATTAACACATTTTTTTCCTTTTACACCTCTTATTCTCAGCTTTCCTGAAGTATTCTGTTTCTTTGACAGTACCATCCGCAAGCTCAAGGAGTATAACTGAATTTAAAGTTCAGAATTTTATTTTAGTATATGTACAGCATACATACATACAAACAGGCATACACATGATCTCAATCAGTATAGCATAGCCTGTGACTATTTCTATAGGAGTTTAATCACTATAAATAAATAAATAAATAAATAAATAAATAAGCCATGTCAAAAGCTACTCAAGATCTGCAACATGAAATAGTTGTACCAGCTATGACAGGGAGCTCTCCATCAGTAAACTAATTAACATGTAAGCATGAGTACTTTAGATCAATAGTATCACATAAAAAGCCAGGGATTGCAGCAGATGGGAACAGAGATAGGAAGATCCACAGAATTCACTGTTCAGCCAGCCTAGTAGAATCTGTGAGTTCTAGATTCAATGACACACCATGTCTCAGAAAACACAATGGAGAATATGGGAGCGATTGAATGATTGATTTATCAAGAATAACACCTGACATCTACTCCATATACATATGCACATGTGATACATGTACATTCACAGTAAGCAAAAGAAGTATTCTACTCTTAATCAGTCTGTACTAAAGGTGAACATGCTATAAAAATAAATGGCCAAAATTGTGTCATTCATCATCAGGAAAAGAAGTAAGCCAACACTTTTAAAAGCTAGGGAGAACTGAATCCAGGCCTTTATTTGTGACGACCACTCTCCTGTGAACAAAAAACCCACAAGCTTCAGTTACTTAAATCTAGGCGCTGCTATCAATCCAGTAATGTGGCATATTGATAGAAAACAAAATCCCCACTGTTGCTGAAGACATCCTTGAGAATGTCAACATCCATGCATTATCCCAACTTTATAATCATTTTCCTGGTTCTCACTGACATGGTTCTGATTGATGCCTTTGTGATGTTTGATGATCAGACTGAATACAGTCTGTGACAGTCTGTGTTCATATCCTGTCACATCGAGATTTGCTAATAATAAATATCATTGTCTTTATCTTTGTAAATGATGTCTACAGGAGACCAACAAGAATTATATTTTCAAGGCAATTACTTGTCATCCACTTTATTGGAACCTGTTATGGTGGATCTGTATTCCTAAGAACTTGTAGAGAATGAACTGGCTAAGGAAAAGAGGCAATAATATTTTTTCTTTCTAAAAATATGTTTTTTAAAAATGTATGTGTATTTGTGTGTCCCTGTGTGCATATGCCTTGCTCCAGAGGAGCACTCAGATGTCCCGCGGTAAGAGTTATAGGTGATTGCGATCTGCCACGTGGGTGCTGGGGATCAAGCTGCAGACATTTGCAAGAGCAGCAAATTGCTCTAAGTCACTGAGCCATCGCTCCCGCCCCAGTGATGTGTTCTGCTGTGTATGGCATACATACTCTTTCCTCAACATCCACACGCAGTAGCGAGTTAAGGACAATGAGCAATGGAAAACTATTTTCCCTTTGAAAGTCTCATTCTGATGACCAGGTCATAAGGAAAACTTTGCAAGTACTTAGTAGGCATAAGAGATATTTTATAAACAGAAAAACGGTTTCAGAATTTATGTTTAGTGTTTAAATAGGAGAGCTTGGAAAAATGCAGTTGATATTTACTAAGTACAACTGGATATCTTGATACACACACACACACACACACACACACACACACACACACACTCTCTCTCTCTCTAAAATGATCACGTTAGCTAATGGGTTTTTTAAAAATACTTATTTCTTTTTATACCAGGGAACCATATTAGCAAATTTTCAGTATAAAATACAACAGCATGTATTACAGACCTTCCGTCCAAACTTGATCTCTCAGTGCATTTAACCTATGTTGCTGCTAAGAACCGTATCTTCTTTCCTCTCCCTTGTCCCTGATAGATATTAGGTTTGGGTTAAGGGATCCCCAGCTCTCATTCACCTGTATCAACCTCCAGTTTACTCTCTGAGGTCATAGCTGCTCTAAAAGAAATGGTAGGAACCGCTCTGTGGCCGAGTCTGTGATCCCGATTCCCCAAAAGGAAGTTTACAATATTAATTACAGGCCTTGTCTTTACACAGTTAATGTGTGTTTACCGAGTACCATAAGCTACCAGGGACTAAGGGTGGTACATTCACGTGAAAGCCTCAAGTTAGCTGAAGGGGCAAAACCTTTTGCCTAGTCCACTGCCCCCTTGTATTAGCGACAATCTGACAGCTAGCACTTACTATGGTTTAATCATCACCTATATAGCATGGGACCTCCCTACCTCTCTCAGAAACTTATAAATGGGGCTCCCTGCCTAGCCCTGTGTGCTTTTGCACTGTTCAGAGTCACAGTGAAGAGTCAGCTGCCATATTGCTCTCTGTCTATGCTGATAACGACTCCTTTAACAAAACTTTTACTAAAAATAAAAAAAAAAAGAAATCACTGTTGTTTCTTTTCAACTCAAATCTTAGACTTCCAATAAACACATTTCCACTAAGGTTCTGTGCATCTACCTATTATATATTAGACTTGTAGGCTGATGTAATATTTTTCTGCCTTATTATCTTGGCATATTATCATCTAGGTTCATCCATGTTGTTGTAAGTACAGCTGTCCCCTTATTTTTGAAGACAGGATAATATTCTATGGCAACTGTATACATACTGAATATTATACCAACTCATCGTTCATCACATACATAGTTTGTTTCACAGTTATGGATAATGTTGCAATGAAAACACGAGTGCAGGCTTCTCCTTAATAAGCAGACTGTGATTTCCTTGCATACACGCCCAGAAGTCCCATACCAAAATGTCTCTACTAAATCATATCATATCAACAGCCGTGGACAGTGGCTTCCCCGTTGTTCTTTATTTTTCTCCTTATATGTGTGTGTCTGCCTGGTGTATGTATGTGGTGTGCATGTGTATGCCTGAATGCACATGATGATGCACATATATGTGAGTATGTGTAGCCATTTGGGCGTGTGAACGTGGAAGCCTGAGGCTGGTTGGTATTTGAATATTCCTGAAGCACTTTGCCATATTATGGTCAAGGAGGGCTCTTTCAATTAAAGCTTGAGCACTCCTACATGAACAATCTCGCTACCCAATTTGTCCTGAGAATCCCCTGCCTCATCCTTCACATGCTAGAAATAGAGGTGAGTTGATATGCCTGTCTAGCACTTAACATAGACTCAGGAAAACTGAATTTCTTCTAGTCTTTATGCTTGCATGACAAACACTTAACCATTGAGCCATCCCCTTAATAAGCTTTAACCATTGAGCCATCCCCTTAATAAGCTTTAACCATTGAGCCATCCCCTTAGTAAGTTTTAACCATTGAGCCATCTCTTAGTAAGCTTTAACCATTGAGCCATCCCCATTGTCAGCATTCCCTTTGGTCACACATTGAACTTTCATTCTTTCATCTTGTGTCACTTTGAGGATAACCAGGGTAACTTTGACACGATTTTTATGGGTTTTTCTTTTGCTAGTAATAGTAAATGTATAAAATAACAGTGTTTGCTGTGACTTTATATTACACATATGTGTAGACTTTGATGGCATCTCACCCCAGTGACTCTCCTCTGTCTCCTCTTCTCTTCCCATCTGGGCTCATCTTCATAGCCCTAATTCTATTTGGATTTTATTCCCTTTTAAATTATGGGTCCACTACATAAGATAAAGCACATAATATTTGTCACTCTGTGCCTAGCTTGCATTGCTTGCCTATATGATCTATATAGCTCCATTCATTTGCATACCAATGACATGGTTGTAGCCTTTAAAGCTGATCAGTGTGATTTTAACTTGTATTTCTGCAGTGGTTTGTAATACCCATCAGCTTCTTATCTAGCAATTTGATCTTTTAATGACTTCTTCAACCAAATACCTGTTCAGGTTATTGGCTTGCTTTCAAATTCTTTATAAATTTTCATATATATTGTGAATATTAAATCCTCACTTGGTGTATTGATTCTCACCATTTTCTCCCCTTGAGTTGTCTCTTCATTTTGGTGGTTTCTTCCTTACTATGCATAAGCACGTTTTATTTGTTCATTTCTGTGTTCCTTGCTTGAGCTTCTGTTGTCTTATTCCCCAAATTATTATCAAGGCCAATGTAAAGGACTGATAATAAATTTTCTTTGTGTGAGTTTTAGCACATTTGATGTTAAGATTATCTAGAAAATAAGATACCAGCTTTTGGATTCTATTGATAATAGGAGAGGAAACTTGAACTGGACATGTCATTGAAGATAACTTTTTGTTGTTGTTGCACAAAATATTGTTCAAAATGTAATACACAAAGTACTGGCATGCTAAAAAAGAGAAATTAAGGCAAAATGATCTGTAATCCAGATAAAGGTAGTAATGTAGTCATCTTGTGACATTTGTCCTGGCGTATTGCAGATGAAATACAGGATGACCACATATATTAATGGAATGGATGTCTTATGTAGAAATATATACAAGATACCATGTAGGACTGGGATCCAGTTTTATTATTTTGCCCATAGGATATGCTATTAAAGATGCTGCCTTTGCTCTAGTGCGTGTTTTAATGAAATTGTAAAAAAAAAATAAAATAAAGCATATGAGTATGGCAGTGTGGGCTTCTTTATTTATTCTAAGATACTTTTTTATGTTTGTGTAGGTGTGTATGAATATCTGCCACATGTGTGTTAGTGTTGTGGAAGCCAGAAGAAGGAATAAATTCACTGTCACTAGAGTTATTTTCAAGTTCAAGTGGTCTTGAACCACTCAGTGAGGATGCTGGGACAAAGCTCAGGTCATCTTGGAGAGTAGCATGGCTCTTAACTCTCCAGCCCCTCCTTTGGGTGCATTTCTAGCTACCATATCCTATTTCATTGGCCAGTATATCTGTTTTGGTGACAACATCATTCTGTTAGACTTGGGATTTACTGTGGCTCTTTAATATAATTTGATATTAAGATAGATTATAGAAACCCCTTTCCCTTTTATCCTACTACTTAGATGAAAGTGTCAGATATAAAAGTGTTTTCACAGAATTATTATGGTTTTAAGATAATATCTTCAAAACATGATAATTTTACCTGTTGCTTGTGTATTCTTCTTTCATTCACTTTCCTTCCTGCTGTAGCTAAGACTTCAAGCAGTGCATTGAATGAGAAAGAAGAGAAGGAACATCCTCATCTCATTTCTGATTTTAGAGAAAGTGATCCCTGTTTTCCATTTTAAACATAATATGGGCTTCAGGCTTTGTATGTAGCTTGAATTATGTTGAATATCATATTAGTTACCTTTTTGTTTCATGGCACAGATATCAGGAACGACTTCATAGTCTATCACTGAAATTCAGAGCAGGAAGCTAAACAGGAATTTGAAGAAGAAACCATGGAAGAAGACTGCTTGCTAACTTACCCTCCAGGTCCAGGGCCTCTGACCTTGCAATAGTGCTGTTGTCCACACCAGGCAAGGCTGTCAAAACAGTCCCTTGCAGACATGCCCGCAGATCAACTTGATAAAGATAATTAATTATTCAACTGAAACTCTTGCTTAGTGATTCCTTTGTTTAGTCAGATGAATGAATTTACACTTTTTTTTTTACTTTTAGTTATTGTATTTCTTGATTAATTACCTATTAATTAATAGTGACCTTATTTAATTCTTATGACTAACTTTGGCTTATAATTTATTTCATGCTATGTATAGCTATGTATATAAAAGCATGTGTATACTCAGACTTGTTTAGGGCTTCTGTTTGTCTGAATGTTTGTTGACTTACATCCTTTATCCTGTTATAGCAAAAACCTGAAAGTTCATGTGACTGGTGCTCTGTCAGTCTTGGGCATAAAATTAGAAGAGTTCAAGCCAATGAACCAGACAACTCAAAACCACACCAAAAAACAAACAAACAAAACAAAAAACAAAAAAAAAAAACAAAACCAAGACCTCAAAAATAGACCCAGAGTGAGAGCAAGGGCTATAAAACAAGCTGATTACTGTTAAAGCCATTGGAATATAGAGTTGTGGCTTCAGTAAATCTTAACTGTTTTGATCAAATACTATATGGATGAAATTAGTTTATGAGATTTATTGATAAATATAATAAAACTATACTTACTAAAAGGTTAGGGCAAAGGTGTACAAATACTATACCTTTAATATGTCTGATAATAGAAAGATGGAAAAACAGGATGTCTGTAATGGACTGATGACAGTTATACACATCTGAGAGGAAAAATAAAATTTCAGGTCTACCCCCCAAAAATTCCCATTTAATTCATAAATTAAAAGTTAAAGATCATATAAGCTTTTAGGAGATAATGTAGAAGAATATGTCCATGAGCTTTTGATATTAAACACATGTAATAAGCAGCAAAAGGCAGTCAATCCTAAAATCTACTAGCCAGTAAGCTATACAATGCTAGGACCATTGTGTATAAAATTGTATCATAATGTAGCAAAGGGAAATAGTTTTTGACAATGTATAACATCATCTATACAACTTTGTAGTTATTAGATGATACCATATGCATGTAAATACAGTTAACTATGAGCTCTATGTATTTAAATATAGACATGAAATATACAAATACAGACTCCATTAGAATAAGGGGTTTGGGCAAGTGATATAAATTTATTTTTCCCTAAAGATAAAACCCAAATGTTCAATTAGCATACAGAAAGCTACATAACATTGTTAGTTATCAGGTGTCTCTGAAGAAAATAACACATTTATTTTCTCGCATAAGTGGTTATACTTTGAAACGTACAGTCCCATCATTGGGTAGAGATGTGAAATACAATGCATCCTTATGTGTGGGTGTGGCTGGTCGCATATACTGTTACAGATATATTGCAAAAATATAAAAGTGCATACACCCATTACTTCCCAATTCTACTCTCGCAGATATGACCTGCAGAAATCCATGTGCCTTGGGTGGTGGACACATGCCACGTGATTAGAACACTCATCAGAGTTGCCTATAACTACAAACATCAACATATTTATGAGAAATATGTTTCTGAAAAAAAAAGACAGCTGATGGATAAATGTGTTATAATTATGTACACATAGTTGCATGGATCTCATAAAATTTTTATTGATAAAAGAAAGTGGGGATGCCATTGTTTTTGAAAGTTTTAGAAATAGGTGAAACCAAATGATAATGTTTGGAAACATTCTCAGCTGGCTGCATGTTAAATGCCTCTCCTGGCCCTTGTATTGAAGGCTTAAGCATAGGTGTTGCTGCCGGGCCTGGTGGCGCAGGCCTTTAATCCCAGCACTCGGGAGGCAGAGGCAGGCAGATTTCTGAGTTCGAGGCCAGCCTGGTCTACCAAGTGAGTTC
>NC_034598.1:29805511-29809172 GCF_900095145.1 Mus pahari
TTGTAAAACCAAAAAAAAAAAAAAAAAAAAAAAAAAGCATAGGTGTTGCTGCTCTCAGGACATAGAGGATTTAGAATCTAGGGCTATGCTCACAAAGAAGACCTTAGCACCCAGTTGTATACAGACCTCTGTCTCCAAGTCCTCCTAGCATTAGGATGTGCTGAACAGCTAGGGGCACAAAGCCACAAGATAAGTGGCGGTCAACTGACACCTGTAAATCCGTGAGCCACATAAATGTTGCTGCCTTTTACATGATCTATACCTGGTACTTTGTCCCAGCAACAGGAAGGGAATATAACAAGGCAATGTTCTTTTCAACGTGAATGTTGGTAATGAAGATTTTTTAAAGTGGTAGAGCACAATTTATCTTACTTAACTATATAAAGATTCAAAACAAGGCATTTATAAATCCCCATCCATTACTAATATTTTTCTGCCTGTTTGAGATTTATATATAAATGTATTTGTTAGGTCAGTGGGAGCAGGTTCTGCACAATAATATAATAAATTACAGAGACCACCATCCTTATCATTTTCTAGTTCTAACCAGATAATAGCTTGATATATAAATCTTTCCAAAGCAGTGGAAAGACAGGAGAATACTCTTGGTTTATTTGTTTTAGAATAATTGAATGTAATGAAATGAACATGTTATATATTGCTTTTTTGATAAAATTCAGAAAATGTATGGACATCACTTTGTAATATAGTTGATAATATTTTCATAGCTTTCATCTGGACACTTTGCATTTAGTAGGGTATGAAGTTAAAAACTGAAACAAAGCATAATAAGCAATAATAACAAAATCCTATGATTACCCCATGCATACAAATTGGATGCTGTCATTATTTTTCCCAAGGTAGGGGTCCACTCATCATATATTGAGGCTCTATACATTAAATGGATAGAGTATTCAAACCCTATTTAACTGGACCCCATGGGGGTATTATTAAAAGTAATGCAAAGAGTTTTTGAATTTTTGATAAAAGTATTCCCCCTGAATAAATGCTACTTAGCCTGGTTAAAGAGTGATGTCCTCAGTATATTGTTATAATTGGAAAATTGAACCAAACAGTTCTTCATCCTCAGAAACGTGGAGTTTGCTTGTAGCATCTAGTTATAATTTCCCAAATTTTAGTATATGACAACCATGAAGCCTCCAGTTAAAATCTGACTATATCAAAAGAGAAAGGGTTTTATAGGTAAATAAATAAGTTTCATTCCACAGTACATTTACTGGGAAACAGGCCATCCTGTATCTGTCATAGGTACTACATTAAAATATTGAATGCCATAGAGAGAATTATAGCTGATGAAACCTTGGGTTACTTTTCTGTGTAAAATAAATCATAAAATACCATTAAATCCTTCTGCATTCACTAGTTTCAAAAGCCAAAGCAGTAAATAAAATTAGTGATGATGTTAGAAAATAGGTTATTCGTTCAGCCGAAGTGCAGAAGGGATACTGTGTGTGTGTGTGTGTGTGTGTGTGTGTGTGTGTGTGTGTACGCACGCACATGTGTGCATGTTTGTATGCAATGAGTGTCCATACTTTTTAAGAAAGATTAAACAATTCTAAATAAGAATAAATTAATAATTCTAAGGAGTCTATTTGAACCCCAACCAAGAGGTTTGCTTTACTATTTCTTGACAATTTTGAACTGAACACTGTTAAATGCTGCTCACAATGAAACTGAGAGATGAATAGAGGGTCTTATGAAAAAGACTTTGGATGCTGTCTTATACATATTCATGTTCATATAGTTCTAGAAATTTATGTGTTCCTTAAACAAAAATAAAACTTCCAAGTATAAATCTCTTACATTTTCTATTTATTTCCTTAGTGCAGGTAGCTATGCACATAAAAATATATCACAAGGAAGTATGAAATTTTGTTTTTATTTTCACTTAAAATACCTTGGATCTCATTTTAATCTCTCTAAGTATCATTCTGCAGTGTGATTCTTCATGGTTGCATAGTTCTTGATTAAAGACCTTTATTATATTTTATATGATAAATTTCCATTTTGACATTTACTATACGTGTACTATATACTATAGTGGTATAGTATATACCACTCATAAACATGACTTTTAGCTCTATAAGCTAAGAGTAAATTTATGCTTTTACTTATTTTGTTAGAATGTACTTCTAAAAGTAGAATTTCTATTTTAATGGACATGAAATTTAACTTTTTAAATGTGCATTAATATGCTGTCCATAGAAGCCTACAGGAGTTTCTTTAATAAGTTAGTAATATCTAGGTAATATATGAGTGTCTTAAATGTTTTAATTTAGATAGAGAATCCACTGAGAATCTGATACCGCTGTTTGGGCTTACACAGTTTTATAAAGTAATAGTTCATCCATTCAAAAAATTTAATTTTGTGAAATGTCAATTACAATTTTATGTCAGCATTACACAGCAGATAAGAAACCATACAGCATAGAAAAAAGCTAGGTCATTTTTTATAGAACATTTTATATAATTATATTCAAATCTTCTAATGAGCTCAGGAAAGTTTTGTATTATATATATATATATATATATATATATATATATATATATATACTTGTATAATATTTAGAATCAAATTCAATACAAGGCACAGTCATGGCTTTCCAAGACTTTACTTGATAGAGAAAAATATTAGAACTATGGATCAGTAATATTTTAATATGACCAGAAGAGAAGTTCAAATGATGTGGCTAACTTTGAGGAGGTACTTAGAATCATAGGTATGTTCAACCTCAAGGTTGGCATCTACAAAGTTCAGAATCAAAAACCACATCATTCTGTCAAGTTTCAAACAAAGAAATTGCCTAAGCAACTAAATGAATAAACAAAATAATTTAAGGGAGGTAGATGACAATGCTTAATGCTGCTCAAGCATAGTGTCTACTCCCTGAAGCCACATAGTGGAGAGAACCACCTCTAGACCTTATCTCCTCCCCATTCTCCATGTGCGCTGTGACACACAAGCACATATATTCACACACAAACCTCCACCACCCAGAAGCAACTGCTAGTAAAATAAATGAATATTATATATTAACTAAGTTATATGATTTTATGTTGAGATATATTTAGAGATATCTAGGGACCCACATGACCCACAGGTTATAGACTGGACTTGCCTAGTATAACTTTGGAAGATGAGAAGAAATGAAATAAAGCAGATTCCTCTGGCATAAGCACAGACCAGTTGAATTATTTGGTACAAATACCAACCTATCGGATAACTTTATGAAAATATAATCTATAGTTTTTATTTATTTCTTGCATTTGGGGATCTGTTTCAAGTTTCACAGTGGATGCCTGAAGCTGTGCAGGGTACTAAACCCTCTATACAGTAGATTATTCTCTGAAGCATGCATATATACAAAAAAAGTTTTATAAATTTGACAGAAGATAGGTTAATAATAATAATCAGAAAATAGTAATTATATTAAATTATTATAACATTATTAAACTCATTATAGCATGTTGAGATAAATGTACCAGTATAGTTCATCTTCCTCTTTGTGGTCACCATTAAATAGAATAAAGATTATTCATCCGAGAAGATGTTCCAACTGGTAATAAGGACACATGCTCCACTATGTTCATAGCAGCCTTATTTATAATAGCCAGAAGCTGGAAAGAACCCAGATGTCCC
>NC_034598.1:29810047-29811746 GCF_900095145.1 Mus pahari
TTTTGGGATAGCATTTGAAAAGTAAATAATGAAAATATCTAATAAAAAGATTATTCATGGTTTCTGTAGAACTTACAACCTGATAATGTGAAATATGATGTTCAATCTGAAATATAGGTAAATGGATACACTGGGCCACAGATGAGTCATATTTTTGTTGTGAAGGTTGACACAGCATCACTTAGATAGCAAAGTATAAGCATTTCCTATTTCTAGAATTACCCATTATCATTTTCAGACTGTAGATTAATTCAGGTAATTGAAAAAATAGAAATCAAGTAGTGACTGAAGGGACAAGTATAGATTTAAGAACAACCATTTGAAACCACTTCTATATAATGACAGGGCTTGCATGAGGCACAATAGAAGACTGTGGTATACACATGAGCTAGAATGTCTGTTATTATCACAGGGACGAGATACATGTATTTCTTTAGGGAAGAGAACTCCTGAAGAGGTTATCACAGGGCATAAATATTATATGCATTCCTGATTTATATCTTCGATTATAAAATAGTGGATACAGAAAAGATGCAAGTGAAATTAAGGGAGAGAAGTCAGTAGGAACAATGATACAGGAAGCCTAACCACTTTAAAAGCGAAAGCCTGCTTTAAAGGGAATATTCCCTAATTTTACATTACTCTGAGAAGTTGATAGATGTTAAATGCAGTCCTATTCATTCACACACTAGAGCGAAGGCTCCACCTCCCCCTGTGCAGTCAGCCCCTACTTGGACCCAGATCTGCTCTTGAGTTCCAGACATTATTAGGCCGCCTGCTCTGTGTATCATTAGGATAAAGGGAAAACCTCAGATCCCCTGTTACACATGCTTGCCTGCGGTACTAAGCTTTGACATTTCTGGATAGCTCTAACAGTTTTCAATGTGAGACTCATTCCAGAACTGTTCTTTTTAATTTGTTTCCCCTGTGAAAGGCATAAGACACATGTGCCTTGTCTTTTACTGGTGTGTGGGGGGGATTGTGGTCTTTCCCTTTTATTTCAAATAAATCTCTGGGGCCCTGTGAGACCATCTCACCTCTGCAAGTTTGCACTACACCAAATCTGCAGGTGAAATCAAAAGAAGACACAGCATTAAATCTCAGAGTAAATATCCATTCTGCATTTCAATATATACGAATATTAGAACGTTCTCACCAAACCACACATTTTATTTTTGAAAAACAGCATACAATAAAATTAAACTTAATATTATTTACATAGATGGCTTCACACATAGGTACTCTGAAGTGAATACTTTGAATGAGAAAAGACTTCATAGGCTCATATAGTTGAGTGCTCAGTCACCCGATAGTGCTACTACTGTTTGGAAAGTATTAGGAGGTATGACCTTTCTGGAAAAGGTGTGTAGCCAGGAGTGGACTTTGAGGTTTCAGAAGCACATGTCAGGCCCATAGGTTGCTTCTCTCTCTCTCTCTCTCTCTTTCTCTCTCTCTCTCTCTCTCTCTCTCTGTCTCTCTCTCTGTGTCTCTCTCTCTGTCTCTGTCTCTGTCTCTGTCTCTGTCTTTCTCTCTCTCTCTCTGTCTCTCTCTCTCTGTCTCTCTCTCTGTCTCTCTCTCTGTCTCTCTCTCTGTCTCTGTCTCTGTCTTTCTCTCACTCTCTCTCTCTCTGTCTCTCTCTCTGTCTCTCTCTCTCTGTCTTTCTCTCACTTTCTCTCTCTCTCTCTCTCTCTGTCTCTCT
>NC_034598.1:29812126-29821139 GCF_900095145.1 Mus pahari
TCTCTCTCTCTCTCTCTCTCTCTCTCTCTCTCTCTCTCTCTCTCTCTTTGCTTTGCTTGTCTGCCTGTCAAACTGGGTGTGAGCTATCAGCTCCATGCTTGCTTGCATGCCTCTACACTTCCTACCATTGTGCTCATAGAAAAACCCTCTGAAACTGCAAGGAAGCCCCCAGTTAAAAGCTTTCTTTGTAAGAGATGCCTTGGTCATATCTCCTCATAACAATAGAGCAGTGTCCAAGACATATGCCATCCCAATATACTGCCATCCCAAGTAGGTCAGCCATTTTAGTTCAGTGATCATGACTTATGTGCAGCTAGTATTTACAGAAGGATGAACTAAAAACTTTTTTATTAGTTTGTTGCAGGGACAGTGTTTCTTTTTCTTGGTGACAAGTAGAAGATGAATATTCCTTCATTATGAATTAGGAAGGGAAGGAGACCTTGATTAACATTATCCAGAAGCTTCTGCAGATTTGTTAAGTAATTTTAACTCACAAGATTAAATATTTAATGTATCCTGTATAACCTGGGACCTTGTTAAGATGAAGCTCTGGTTTAATGTTAAGATGCAGCTCTGGTTTAATGTTAAGATGAAGCTCTGGTTTAATGTTAAGATGCAGCTCTGGTTTAATAAGGCTATGTTGAGAGTTAAGAGTTACATACATCTGGGGATTTTCCAGACAAAGCTGCTTTTAGAGACACCAAGAAAAATATGATTTTGGACAAATCTAGTAGTTACTACTTTGGAAACAACAGAGATTAAAAAAAAAACCATGCTAGCTCAATGTTTAACAGTATTTGAACAGAGATCCTACAGTGTAAGTAAAATAGAAATGAATCTCCAAGTTTACAAACCAGAAAAGTCAAATTATAAAATAATAAACTATGGAGATTTAAAACAGTATTATAATGAAAACCAGATGGAGCTGGTACATGAATGTTGTCTAACCTGTTCCTCAGATCTAAACTCTATCCTTGATGGGGTTTTCTTAAAGCAGTGATTATAAACCTTCCTGATGCCTTGACCTTTTAATGCAGTTCTTCAAGTTATGGGTCACAGTTACGGTTAGGGTTAGTGTGTGTCTTATTTAGGGTTTCTCTGCTGTGAGCACACACCATGACCAAGGCAACTCTTAAAAGGACATCATTTAATTGGGGCTGGGTTACAGGTATAGTCCATTATCATCAAGGCAGAAACATGTCAGTATCCAGGCAGGCATGGTGCAGGAGGAGCTGAGAGTTCTACATCTACATCTGAAGGCTGCTCACAGAATACTGGCTTCCAAGCAGCTAGGAATATGAGGGTCTTATAGCTCACACCCACAGAGACACACCTATTCCAAACTGGGCCACACCTTCTAATAGATCCACTCCCTGGGCCAATCATATACAAACCATCACAACCCCCAACCATGGAATTATTTCACTGCTACTCCACTAGTGTAACTTTGTTACTTTTATGAGTTCCGGTGTAAATATGTGATATGCAGGATGCCTGACAGGTGGCTTCTGAAAGGTCATGACCCACAGGTATAGAACCACTGGTTTACAGCAAGACAGTATTGTGAGGGAAAACATTGATATTTGCTCTGCAGCGGCTCCTGTAAACAGTCTCCCTCATGGTTCTAGTGGTTGGGCTAGCCAATACTCTGTACAAATGACCTTTTGATAATTATTTCAATGGCTAAATGGCATGTCAGTGAAATTTTAGAAGCCTGTTCTGGCTATCTTCTGGCTGAGATGCCAGCATACATAGTGAGTCCTTCAGGTATATTGCTTGCACTATTGCTGTATCTTAAAAATGTGCCCCAAGGGGATTGCTCAAGTTCAAACCCACATGCCCAAAGTCCCTCAATAAACCAACTCCAAAAACTGTAGGTTCATCAGCACCATTTGAAACATCTGTTGAATAGCAGGTGTTTGAAATTCCACAAAGTTCAGTAAAGTCAAAGTCAACTACTTGCCTGTTCCTAGGGCCAACCCTCAAAAATCTTAGAACAAAGGGTTCAACAGAGATATTAGACAAAGATGTGCTTCTGATTATCAGGCTGAATACTCCCTTTGATAGTAGTATATGAGTAAACATGAAAAAACACAACAAAATGTACTGTTACTGAAGAGGATCACAGAGAGAAGCAGGATATTTTATGACCACGTGCTATAGACGTGTTACTACTCTATGACTGAACTCTGAGACATAGTGTTGTCTGAAATTGTGGGGATACCCATGAACTTGAGAAGGAACTGTGTTCCTTGTGCCTCTCAGTGTAGTTTAAACTCTTAACATTGTCAGGGTCCACTTTAATCTTTCTGAGTAAATTAGCTCCTTATGCCAACTGTAATCTAGAGACCTGAGGCAAGAAGATGCTCATGAGTTCAAAGATAGCTTAGTTTTTTGCAACATGACTCTGTCTCAATAGAACCTACCACAACACACACACACACACACACACACACACACACTCACATAATAATAATAATAATAATAATAATAATAATAATAATAATAATAATAGGGTAGGCTTCATTCTTAAGGAATAGTGCCCCATAAATTCTACCTTAAGCTATTTCACAGAAGAAAAATTTAAATATCCTAATTTCAGTGGATCATGGTACATATTGTGTTCCATGCAATCAATCAGCTGCCTCATCTGTAATCTGAGATGCTGAATATCAAATGTAAGTGAGCTCCACAGGCTATAACACGGCACCTTGTCTTTATGACCAATCAAAAACCCATTTCCTCTGACAGTTGTTCACAGTTTGCTTCTGTGATTTAAGGAAATTATCAGTTTTGTTGGGGAGCTGATTGTTCTATTTCCTACCAGGCAGAAAGCTTGTTTTATATGAATTTTTTAAAACCAAGGAAACCATTTGAGTTATTTGGAAAATGAAAACATACTCTAAAAAATGTAACATATATACTATAACTAGATGAATTACTGATGGTTTTACACTTTATGTGAGTCCTTCAGTAAAAACTGTGTTTAGCATAATTACTTAGCTCTAACGCCTTTGCATTGTTTCATAGATGACCCAGTAGAGTGAACTTATTATTTTTCTGAACAAATGGGACACAATGAAGGCAGAGGAGTGTTTATGGCAATAAGTGCCTACATGAAAATTTAGAGGATACAAGCTAGCTACAGTGTCATATCCCTGTACTTCCAGGACTTGTGGCGGTTGCCAACATAATCACCAAAATTCACTTCCAGCCTGGGTTAGATAATGGGTTGGAGTCCAGCCTGGACTACAAGGTAAGACAATGCTTTAAACAACCAAACAAAACACATTTTTCCCAGCCTGTTTATCTTGGTGTAACAGGGCTACTAAATTTTCTAAGGTAGTTTTGTATCTGGTCACATTGCTTAAGGTTTTTACCATCTGTATAAGGCCTGTGGTTAAATTTGGGGGTCACTTATGTATACTATCACATCATCTGCAAATAGTGATACTTTGACTTCTTCCTTTCCAATTTATATCCCCTTGGTCTTTTTTAGTTATTTTATTGATCTAGCTATAATATAATATATTAAATAGATAAGGACACAATGAATAGCTTGTCTTGTCCCTGATTTTAGTAGAGTTGCTTTACATTTCTCTCCATTTAATTTGATGCTGAATATTGACTTGATGTATGTTAGCTTTATTTTGTCTAGGTATGAGCCTTCTACCACTGATCTCTCTAAGACTTTTATAATGAAGGTGTGCTGAATTTTGCCAAAGGCTTTTTCATTTTTTTTTTCATTTTTCACATGATTTCATTTTCTTTAGGATTGTTTATATGGTGAATTACATTGGTTGACTTTCTTATATTGATCCATCCATGCATCTCTGGGATGAAGCCTTCTTGATTGTGGTGCATGGATAGTTTTGATGTGTTCTTGCATCTAGTGTGCAAGTATTTTATTGACTATTTTTGCATCAATGTTCATAAAGGTGATTAGTCTGAAATTCTCTTTCTTGGTTACATCTTTGTGTGGTTTAAGTATTATGGCGACTGTAGTCTCACAAAATGAAATTGGCATTGTTTGTTGTATTTCCATTTTGATGACGAATTTGAGGAGTATTGGCATTAACTCTTCTCTGATGTCTGGTGAAATTCCACCCTGAAACAATCTGGCTCTTGGCTTTTATCGTTTGTTTGTTTGTTTAGGAGACTTTTAGTAACTGCTTCTATTTCCTTGGGGTCATATGTCTACTTGGGTTGTTTTCACGATCTTGATTTAACTTTAATAAGTGGTATCAGATTTTGAGCATAGTTGTCTCATGATAGAAATGACCACTTAATGCTCAACTATCTCTGAGTCCAGCCTCAATATGTTGTAGCAGAGTGTCCAAATGGGGAAAGCCTTGTGACTAGGAAGAAGTCCTTCAGCTTGGAATAACCAATGGAATAGTTGAGTGTAAACATTTGATGAGCATTTTCTTTATTGTGGATGAGCATTAATGTTGGCCCCATTTTGTTTTCTGTTTCCAGATGTTAGTTTTAAACAAAATGACATGACATCAGATACACTACTATTTTAAGAGTTTCTTGCAAGGCTAAACTGGATCATTTGGAAAAGCTTTCATACATTTGTTGTATGCCTGAAGCAGAAGAAACATTTGCTTTGAGTGAGTGACAGGAGGTGAAAGATCTACTTGGCCTTGTCCACATGCCTAGAGGAAATAATATTGAGACATTAAGATCCTTGGTTTTGGTAAACAGTGAGATAAAAGGATCATCCACAAATCAGATGTTCACTCGAATGCACAGTGAGCCTAAAAAGGAAGGAGACATTGGTTCATTGAAAGAACATAATGAAAGGAGCTGACCTAGATTTCATAAAGCTACCCTGAGGAAATGATGCTTACATTGGGCTCTAGGGACGAATTGGACACAAAGGGAACAGCAGAAATGAATGCCCTAGGCAAAATAAAGAAAGACTGAAAATAGGAGGGAGTGAAAGGGACTAGGGAGGAGATAACACTAGAGGGGTAAGCACAGACCAAATGTGTGAAGGGTTTAGGTAAATTCCATGCTTTTAATTTTATCCTATAGGAAATGGAGTTCCTATAAGCGCACAAATTCAGAGACAGTAGTTTATATAGAACAGCTAGAAGATGAGCTAAAGTTACCTCGATTGTCCCAGGGAAAGCAATGGTCGGGTTATGTTAATGAATAGGAGAAGTCAGACGCTGAGGTCAAGGATATCACATAAAAGATTTATTTTTTCCCCCTAGGGAGCAGAAAAAAAAAAAGAAGAAGAGAGAAAAATTAGTGAAACAAAGAGTAGGGAAAGGGGAGAAGAGAAGAGATAAAGAGGAGATAGAGGGGGAGGGGAGAGGAGGAGATGGGGAAGGAAATGATGACAGAGGAGAAGAAAAACAAGAGAAAGAAAGCAGAGGGGGGTGTGGAGGAAGTGAGGAAGAAAGAATGAGTGAGGAGGGGGAGAGAATCATCCTGTTTTACCTCAATTTATATTTTATATATGTATATCTTCCTTGCATACTTTTTCTCACAGAGATCTATTGCTTATATAATCTAGCTTTTATATATTCTCTTTTGTTAAATGCTCATATATAATTTTCTCCCTTATATGCCTGAAAATATTTTCTGAGTTTTTGCTTCTTCTATTTTCTAAGATTTTTATCTTTGAAGAATGGTAGGTGCATAGAAAATATCCTTTAACAGTTCATAAAGTTAAATTCTCTAAATAACTTAACATTGTCTAACTCATTTTAGTGCTAAAACTGGAGCTGTATCTTCAGAAATTCCAAATCTATGAAGAAAGAATATCTAATCCCCAACATTTAGACACTGTAAAACTCTTTCTTTTAAATTTGCCAGCCCCTTATTTTAAAAAAGACATTTTGGCAATTAGTGAATAGCTTAACTTTTTCCTTTGTTACCTATATGAGACAGGATAGAACATTTAAAAGGAAACTCCATAGAAGGCTCCAGAATAAAATTCATTTTAAGACAAAATTCAGTTGACAAAGATAATAAATTTATTTTTAAAATCCTAGGTATTTCCTTTATTCCAAATCCCCTACTTACTAACTCACAGAGTAGTGGAGTTATAATGAAGAAAAATAAGTATGTTGTATATGTATATTTTATTATTCAAAATATCATTTCCATTATCTTATACTAGAATATAGATTACTACATCCAGGTCTTCTTTGTGTGAGGAGTTTTTTCTACTCTTGTTAGTTTTACTTTAGCTATATTTTTCTTAAATTTATACATTTAACTAAAAAGAACATTTTTTCCAGTTAGAATATCAATGTGATTGTTGAGCCTAATTATTTTTATGTTTTCTGTATTTGTATATTTGTTTAAAAAGCATTCCTATAATTTGCCAAGACATTCTTACACATGTTTAGCAATCTGTACCCATAGATATTCATAAAGCATTTAAATGATCAGTTGTTTTACATGACTAAACTAGATAATTCTTCTAACAAACTGTAAAATTAACAGTTAAATTGGATTTATTGATTTTGTGTGTAAGTGTTTGCCTGCATGTGCATATGTTCATCATATGCATCCCTGATGCCTTCAGAGTCTACAAAAGAGCAGTGATTCCTTTGTGCTAGATTTTGTGGTCATTGTGAGCTGTCCTCTATATGCTGTTAGACAGTCTTAGATTCTCTGTAAGAGCAGCAAGTGTTGAACCAAGTCCTTAATCACATATGTAGCAAATATTTTAATGGCCCTCAGAAATTAGGGCATTACACTATACACAAAGAGAGACCTCGGAACACCTAACTCTAAGTGGGACATCCCTATAGATTCCCTCCCTTCAGAGCTCAGGGAACCCCAGGGAAGTGGAGGCAGAAGAAGGATGGAATCCACAGGGAATGAAGGATACCAGGAGAACAAGGCCCTCTAAATCAGCTGAGCACGGCTCATATGAACCCACAGAGACTGAAGCAGCAGGCACAGCGCCTGCACAGATCTCACCAGGACCTCTGTGCACATATCATAGCTTTCAGTTTAGTGCGTTCATGGGACTGCTGAGTATGTGAACATAGGGGTCTCTGATGATTGTGCATTCTTTGGGGGCCCCTTTTCTTTTATTAATTTGCCTCCTCTACCTTCAACACAATGGGTTTTGTTTCATCTTGTTATATTTTATTTTGCTATGTTTTTGTTGTCTAAAAAGAAGTAGGAATTAAAAAAAAAATAAAACTTGGAAAAATAACTTTATTAGGTCATTGAAGTACAGAGGGTGACAACTTACCTGAAAGCCATACAGAACTGATGATCAATGGAGATAAATTAAAATATAGTATTTTTCTCAAAATCCCACTTCCATTTACCTGTATCCAACTTGTTAATAATTTTATCTATTGCCACAAAATTCTCTGACTATTTTTCTTCCTTCCCTCACTGGATTTAATAATATGTGTAATTTTAAAGTTCCCTTTAGTGTCAGGGACATAGCTAAATTTTTATGTGTGGAATGGCAACTATTTACATATTTTAAAGGACATTAATTTTCTTATTTATTGCATTTCATGTGACTCAGACTATACTAGGTCATTTTTTCCTTTTCACCAACATCGATTATGAAATGTAAAAAATTATCCTGATATATAATTTTAAAGAGAGCCATACTTCTTCAGAAATAATTCTTGCCACTTGTCCTAAAAATAATTTAACCCCTAAAGTATTATATTTTAGCCCCTAACATGTACTCAAAGGCAAGGTAAGCCTTGTGAGCAGATTTAGTGTGAATAATCCTATAAGCAGGATTATCTGCTCATGAGAAAGGAGATTACAAGGTTGAGAGGCCAAAGCAGAATGATTTGTCATAAGCGGTCTGTAGAACTCACATCCAGGACACATTGACATTCCTAATTGTCACTGTCTCCTTTACTTCTACAATGCTTTCATCATTTGACACAGAGCTATGATGATAGATGCCCATAGTGACAAATATCACATACATTAATTCCAGATGTTAGGGTAATTTCCAAATGCAAAGTACAATGCAAGACAAAAAAAAAAAAAGTATTTTCCAAGCTGAAATAGAGATTGGAAAGAACAACACTGCACAAGGAGAAACATCCAAGCAACCAATTCCAGAAAGCATAAAAGCAGAGCCTGAATTGATAGTTTGTATAGGTTGCTATAGATCCACTATGGTTGGTATAATTCTAAGGTCACTACACCAGGGCCAGTTTACACACACATGATAAATAAATGTGACTCGTGCAAGCTTTGATGCCTTTGGGTAGTCATATATCTAGTTATTTTTAATTTTCTCCATACGCCATGACACCACAGCAGCCTGATCTCTCAATGCATAACTCATCATTTTAATCCACAAAGTGCTTTTGTTATATTAACTAAAAATTTGTATTAAAGCCATCATTGAACTGTCTCTGGGAAAAAAATTAAATGATGAAGACATATTTCAACTTTTAAATAAATTGTCATGCAGATATTTTTCAAGAGGTTTGTATATATCATATGTTAAGATTCAACATAACGTTAAGGTGAGGAGCACCGTTAGAGAGATTCAGACATTCAAGCCCACCCTAGTTTTGTCTAGCTCTATCTGCAATGCTAGCTCATCTAGCTCTTTCCTCTGTAAAAGCAAGTTCTGAAATAGCAATTGTAATTTAATGTACAAAGCCATTCTGAGGCAAAATAAAACTCTCAGTGAAATCCTGGTACAACATTGGACTATTTTCCTTATTTGCGTTACATGTGTTTTCCTAGAATGTCTTGTACACCATTTGCCTTAACTGTTAACAGAAGATAATGATAATGATCATGTTCACTAGGTGAACTCTTTCCATGTAAATTAAGAACTTGGAAAACATACCTAGCTCAGGGCAGGGCTTTAATAGGCTCTTCTCATCAGCAGTTTGCAAGCCTTCCATTTGCAACCATATTCCTTTTTCAAAAAAATTGAACTTTTTGACATTTAGTGTGTGTGTATGTGTGTGTGCGTGTGCGTGTGCATGTGCGCGTGTGTGTGTGTGTGTGTGTGTGTGTGTGTGAGAGAGAGAGA
>NC_034598.1:29821174-29911044 GCF_900095145.1 Mus pahari
GAGAGAGAGAGAGAGAGAGAGAGAGAGAGAGAGAGAGAGAGAGAACACGCTATCATGCCTTAGTGCCCACGAGGACCTCAAAGGAGAACTCGTGGGAGTCAGGTTTCTCTTTTCACCTTGTATGTTGCAAGAATTGAGCTTGTATCTTCAGGCTTGGCTTCATGCACTTCTACCCACCAAGTATCACACCAGCCAATCTGCAACATTATTCTTAAAGAATAATTTTATTTGTTCATTTCTGTGAAAAACAAATGTTAAACAGAAGGGATGTATGTAGGAAAGGCGCAATCTTTGCAAAAGTTTACCTATTGTAGAGCATCCGATCTATCTCCTTATCTGGTTCTCTTTATAGGGATGCAAAGTCACCATGAACTTGTAATCAACATAGGGCTCAAGAAACCATTGTAGTGGAATCTGTGCTTGTTTTATCATTTCGAGGACACAGATCTTTTGTGAAGATTACCCTGGTAGCATCAGGACAGACTGTACAGACACAACTCCATGGTTTTCTTAAGGAAACACTTATATTGTGAGTGAAAAATCCATAATTACTGATTTCTAAATGTTGACAATATCCAGGAAGCAGTATATTTACCATATAAACTACCTTTTGGCCATACCACAAAACTTCTTTCTTTCCCTTCCTCCATCATTCATTCCTCACCTCCCTCCTTCTTCATTCATTCCTTTCTGTCATTCTTTCTTCCTTCTTTCATTTCTTCCTTTCTGCTTCTGCTACTTCCTTCCATTTCTCCCATCCCCTGGCTCCCTTCCACACAGCTTCCGTCATCTTTGCTTTGCACCAGACAGCTCATCTAACATAGGACACTTTACGTTGTAATATTAGTCTCCACAAAAAAACTGGGAAGACTTGCTCAGTATTTTGGAGCACCCATAGAAGTGATGAGCTGTGGTTCCATCATCTGTGAGCATCCCTAGTGTGGTGAAATAAGAAGGGCTCTGGACAGTGACTGAGAAGCACCTGAGGTAATCCAGTCACCACACGTGGAAAGGATCCTCCACCCAAAGCTCCCTTTGGCTAGATCACAAAATATGTGTAACAGTGTTTTCTAGGACAGGCGAAGACATTTCCAGGGCTTCTCCCAGGGTCTCAGAAGTGGCTTCAACAATGGAGAAACACTGTTGTAAATGCTTCTGATACCTGGAGAAACAAAGAAAAGTTCTCCAGGGACATTGACTGTAGGATGGCAAAAGAAAAAACCCAACGTATTTGATAGAAGGTTAATATAGCAAAAGTTGTCCCACATGCCAGGAAACTGAAGAAATGAACACTCCCAAGAAAAGCAGTGTAGACACCCATAGAAAGCTGTGTTTAAAATTGCTATGTAATCGAGGGATGCCACTACTTGGTACATATGACATGTCATTGAAATTTTAGGCATGGAGAGACACATAGTCATATTAATATTGCTCATTAGAGTAGAAAAGATGAAACATCTAGTCAGCAGAGAGTTTGATAGGCATATTCAGTGGACTTTTACTTAGATTTCAAAAGAATAAATTTTTGCATGCATGTTAGAACATGGAAGACGTGGAAAGCATGCAAAAATAAACCTGATACAAAAGAGAAATATTAAATAGTTGTGCCTTTATGAAAAACAAGCAGTATTTAGTGAGAGAAGATACTATAGGCAGTGCTAGATGCTGGACAAAGGAGGAAGGTACAGCCATTGTTTAGTGGGTATCTAATTTCTGTTATGGATGATCCAAATATGATGATAGACTTGAGAAAACCTGAATCACAATGTTAGCTTGCTTAATGTCCTGAAATTGTATGCTTATATACAGCCAAAAACATGAATTTATGTTACCTTAATAATATATATGTATATACCTATTGATTTTACTTCAAAAGGCAAGTAATGGAATAGTTCCTTCAATGAGTTTAGTTTTAAGGATTAGCAACACTAATGGCTGCATAAATTTACACATTTGTATGACACATAGTCGAGAGCACAAGTTCAGAGAATGCACTCTATCTGGAGCAGAGAGAGAATTTTTCCTTAAGTAGAGGGCCATTGGAAGGGGCGATGATTGCATCTCTCTCATTGTGGGGTAAATACTGGATGGTAAATTGATATCAAGCTCTTGGATTGGTGCCTGGAACAAGTAAGTATGGATTTTGACTGTTAACATTTGACTTTATGCCACCATCAGTATCATTATAATCATTATCCTCATCATCAAAAACAACAAAAGAAACAACACCATCGGCATTATCATGTGGATTTTCTTGGAACTTTATCTCCAAACTCTGGATGCTTTCAAAAACCAGCCAACTCCCTCTTTCTTTATTCTTTCTCTTTCTTTCTTTCTTTCTTTCTTTCTTTCTTTCTTTCTTTCTTTCTTTCTTTCTTTCTTTCTTTCTTTGTTCCTTTCTTTCTCTCTTTCTCTTTCTTCCTATCTATCTGTCTGTCTGTCTGTCTATCTATCTATCTATCTATCTATCTATCTATCTATCTATCTATATTTGAGTGTGATTGCCTCTCTTGGCAAGTTTAAATCTGTACATATTTTCTTAATCTTCCTTTTTAAAAAAAAAAAAATCCAGGACACCCAAGCTCTACACACACCCAATTTCTCTTTCTTTCTTTCTTTCTTTCTTTCTTTCTTTTCTTTCTTTCTTTCTTTCTTTCTTTCTTTCTTTCTTTCTTTCTTTCATTCTAATGATTTTGACCTGTTGTAATTCCTCCATGGCTTTAGTTCCATCAGCTCATCAGGTTGAAGTTTTACTGGATTACTTCATTGTATACGTATTTTTAGTACCTTAAGGGAGCTCAAAGAAAAGAATGTAAGAACAGTTTGCTGAAGAGGGGCCAGAAAGATTGTAAGTTACCATTTAGAGGATCTAGGATTTTGCTGAAAAATCGTGTCTCCTAGTAACATCACTACACCCAAAATGTTTGCCAAAGTGAGTACCCAAACATTAGCAAAACGAGGATGATGCCCATCAACATATGCAAAAATGGACAGGGGAAGGACCATGAGGTGTCAACCCTACACAACTACAGGCAGTGAAAAATTAGCAATCTTAGAGGTGATCTTCTCCAGCTTATCAATTTACTGTCCAACACCAAATGAAATGGTCAGTGCTTAAACCACACACACACACACACACACACACACACACACACACACATATATATATATATATATATATATATATATATATATATACATACATACATATATACACGTATACATATATACATATACATATATGTACACATATATATGTGTGTGTGTAAATCCATATGAATTAAGTATTTTATATATATATATATATATATATACAATTAAAGTTTATAAATATGTATAATATGTATATATGTAACACTATATGGTCTAGTAATTTATAATCATATATATAATAAAATTATATAAATATATACAATGAAAGTATATGTATATGTATTTACTAACACTATGTGGACTAAGTAGTTTTTATTCATATATATATATATATATATATATATATATTACAAATGAAGGCATAAATTTGAAAAAAGTGTTTGGGCATATTAGGAGGAAGGGAAAAATATACTTATATTATAGGCTCAACAATAAATTTTAAAAATTCAAATGTGACATGTGAACAAGATGGGTGAAACAGTTAGGGACAGAAAGGGAATGGGGAATTAGGAGCTAGGGAAAACCAACAAGAAAGTGCAGTGGCCCAGTAGGAAAACTGCTCCTTGCTTTAAGGGGAAGGGGTAAGTTTAAAGCCAGAAGAAGGTCTGGTTGGGCAGAGGGGGTGGGGAGACTTCAGTCTCATGATGTGTAGTGACATTTGCTTACATCTTTACAAGTGAAGTTTGTTTCATCTGCTGAGCTGGAGAAGGGGAAGGAATGAGATCTGTGTGACGATCATAGCAAAATCACAGAGTTACTGTGTGTTCTAGGATCCAGGGACTGAGCTGGGCAGGGTAGTGGGCATAGGCTGTAATGAAGCATCCTAGATGAGGCTAGACCAAGGAGGCCTACCAGGAAAGGGAAATTAGACTGTGCTTTGAGTCAGCTGTTTTTCTACCAGCAATTACTAGGAGTGGTAAGAGGCATGATCCTCTCTGAATTTAAGAAAGAAATATGTTTGTAGTATAGAAAGTGATTTTGAGAAAATAGCAGCTGGAAGGAAGTCGGGTACTTTCACCAGGATATAAAAACACTCTAGTAAAAACATAATAAGGGCCTGCATTTTTAAGACACTCTCAAATGCTAACTGACTACCAGGTAATTGCCAGGTCCAGGGTGATTCTAACATATACACATCTCCATTGTAATCAAAAGAAAAGAGAATGTCTCAGAAAGCAAGGAAATTCATTTGAAATTTTAGCTAAAGGTGAAGAAGACTGAAGTGTGTTTTTTGTTTTTTGTTTCTTTGGGTTTTTTTTTTTGTCCAGTGTGTATAGCTAAAATGCCAGAAATATGACTCAGGAGAAATATTTTTCCATCTTCAAGAGGGTTAGTACATCTTCCAAAATGTGTCTGCTTTTAGATTTAAGCTGAATATCGGCAGAGTCAAGCAGGATAAAGCTTTCTCACAGAATGCAGCATCGAATCAGATAAATTGGATCAGCAGTTGAACCGAAAATGTTCTCACAAAATATCACCTGTCATATATTCACGGCTCCAGATTCCCCACTGCAGCTTTTGCACAGTATTTTCAAGGCATGCCTGGCTGAGATGCCATCATTTTAAAACAGACATGTGTGCACACAGTTGTACAATTGTGGCAACAAGGAAACACCAGAGACATGAGCTTTTGCAGTTTACACAAAGGTATATTGTAAGTTAATAGGTTAATAAAACTCTACAACTGAAGTCAAGGGGCACCTCACTGGAGTTATATCCAAAGTTACAGCACATTTCCTTAAAATTTAATGTGCTTTTCCTTCACAGGCAAAGAAATAAAAGAAAAGAATGTCGACATAATGTTTTTAAGCAAGTGAATTCAAGCCTTCTACCTGTAATATTCTATTGAAAGAATTTTAGCAAGGTGTAGGCGTTAGCTTACTGAGTGGAAAGGGCACTTTTTAATGCAGTCATTATAGCTAGTGAATCTGAACATCTAAAAGCATTTCTGCTTGTTTGTTTCAACAATCTATCCTCCAACTCATTATGTAGCAGTGGATGTCCATGAGATCTTGATCCCTTTGCCTCCACCTCATGAGTCACCATGACTGGTGTATGTAAGCTGGCAATAGAAACCACGCCTTTGTGCATGCTAAGTGTTCTTGTAGTATCTCTGGGGCTGTGATAAAAATGCCATGATGCAAAGCACCTTACCAGAAGAAGAGGTTTGCTCTGCTTACAATTCCAGGTTACAGTTCATCATAGCAGAGTACTCAGGCTGGCTGGAAGCAAGCAGTTACACTCGATCCACAGCCAAGAGCAGAGAGGAATAAATGCATACTGGTCCACGTTCTGTTCAGCTAGCTTCCTTTACTCCACACAGCTGAGAATCTCTGTCCGAAGATTGCTCCTGCACTCAGTAGGCTTGGCTTCCTATATCAATTAACTAAATTGTGGCACACTCCCACAGGATGTCCACAAGCCATTCCAAAGTAAACAGTCCTTCACTGAGACTCTGTCCTTGGGTGATTCTGTCCTGTCTCAGGTTGACCATTAAACTAATGATCACATTGGGCAGGTTCTCTGCCAGTGCAGCTGTTCTGTGGCATCTTGTTATTCCTACCTTCCCTTTTACCCTGAACTTTGGAGAGAATCTTTGTCATGTGACCTTTAAACATCTTGATTTTCTACCTCCTTCCCCAAGACAGATTTCTTCCCTTAAGTCACTCTTTCTATTTCCTCTTTGTCTTAACCTCATACTTCTTTGTTTGCCAAGGTCTCTTCTTTCCTTATGCATCACTATTTCTGTTTTTAACTCCAATACTATACCCCTGTTGCATCAGCTGAACATTCTCCAAGAGATGGATTTAGGCTTTATCTTGCTGTCAGTACTTCTATAAAACCAATGAACAAACAAACAAACCATCCCTTACCCTATTAATTGCTATCTATTTTTCACATTGTGTTCTTTTGAGATACCTTTCCCCATGCAACAGAAAATGCTTTCCATGCAGAGGCCCTTCCTGAATATGTCCTTCATTATCCCTCTTATCATCAGGTTCTGGTAGTGAGCCTTATTTTTAAGTGTTGTATGCCATAGTTCCATCCTATCATTTTTTTTCTAGCACTACAGGGAGCTTCAGAAAGGTTCTTGCTATAACAAATTTCAAGAGTGACCATCAGAATTGGAGAGTGAGAAGCCTAATGTCGCCTCCTCCCGACTCTCTCATGAGCAACGTTGGTATGGTCTCAAGTAGCATTGGAGCAGTTAAATGTATACAGCTGTGATGCAGGCTTTTGTTGAATTTTAAAGACCAAATGGTCGAAATAATACTCGATAGCAGCACAATTTTAGGTAGTGAAAGGATATGATCCTTTCCCTGAGGTGAAATTCAAAATATAGTTTGTACTTGTCAAGTTGCTTTTCGATAACAAGAAACAGGATGGGAAATGACATGAAGGAGTTTGAATGACATGTTGTCAGGAAGGACAACTAGCTCTGTCATGGCAGATGCTGAGTTTACATCCTGAGTACCATTTCTTAGCTAAATAGCTGGTATGAAACCTTTCTTTCCCTCGGTCTCCCTACCTGTGAAGTGATGTGACTAAGGATCCAGCGTTGTAGCTGTAAAGGCATCTAAATAGTGTCTAATAGTGAGAATTGGCTGGCTCTTGTTTCCATGTATTTTAAAAGAATCAGGGGGCAGGGAGGGGAATCATGATGATGACTGCTCAAAATTTGGATGTATGAGAATGACAAAAAAAAAAAAAGTGTCATTGTGCTCTGTAGTCCTGAAGTCTGAGTTTCCTGGAAGCAGGGAGGGAGATTCTCAAATTGCTGCTGATGAGAAAGGCACAGGTAATTCTAATTCCTCATTGCCTTAACACCGAGATACTTGAGGCCAGAGGAAAATCCTATTTTGTGAACCCAGGACTAATCAGCATCATGGTCAACCCAACCGAGAATTGCTTGGATATGCAAGTTTTGAAGCCTCACCCACCACAAATCAACTGAACGGGAAACTAGAGGAGGGTGGCTTAGGAATCTGTGGTTCTGATGCAGGCTGAAGTCAGGGCATTGTCCGTCTGGTTGTGTTTGCCAAGATTCAAGCCTATTTCCTGTGAGATTATGGATGTGTTAGAAGGAAATCGGGATGGTACCTGTGATTCAGGTACGGAATCTGATTGATTGTGGCTATGCAACCACAATTTGCTTCAGTATATGAACAAGTTAAGAGAAAAATAACTCTTAGAAGAATCCACAGTGTGTTTGTTTTTCTATGGGGAGAGAATGGCTTGAATGCCAACTCTGTAATAAGAGAGTCAGTGGCTAAATCTGTTCAACTCTGACCTTCAAAACCCTGGCTGCTGTTTAGCATCTGATAATGTCCCCAATCAAGATCTTATTGCCAGTCTTCATAATTCTCATGGAAAAAACTATATTCATCATCTTTCTTTCAAGGATGACTTCATTTATTTTGACAGCACAGCTGACATTTATTCACCACAGAAACTCTGGAACTTTTACTAACATATAGAAGCAAAAGAAAAACAGAACAAAACACCTCGCCTTCTATCACACAGAAATGACCACAATTTTGTTGGATATAATCACTGAACTTATTTCTAGTATGTTCCCATGACATCTCATGAAATGTCTTTCTTTATGATATCTTATCTATCTTATATGTGGATTTGTTTTGATGCTGTCATATACTGTTTTCAATGGGCTTACTAATGACTGCCTAGTGTTTCTGAGAGGAATCTTTGACCTACCCTTAACTTTCTTTAATTAGTTGAATGTCCTAGGAAACCCTTTTTGTTGCCTGCACCACTGTAGCTCATGCTTTTTCTTACTCCTACAACCTGCTAAGTGTGTTGTGTTCATTACTTGTCTATAGCATAGTGCTGAACAGATTGCTCACACACTGGCATGCCTTTTTGATGCATTCCAAGCAGGCATAGTCCTGTAGTACAAGCCAGAAATACCTGCCCCACCCTTCACATACTCAGGCTTTGAGTAAAATGGCTTTACTGTACTCAAAGAATTTTCATTTATCTTTGAAAACATCTTCCTTGTTTTTAATATCACCACTACTGTTGGTGTTATTTAAATAAATATCTACTTCAATACAAAGCTGTCGAATTTTAACACACCATCCATTTACCAACCACCATACTGTTTGACCTTATTTTTTCCTTAGTTTTCATAAATGTCTCACAGACCTTCTATTTTACTGATCTCACCTTTCAATTGTCTGCCTACATTGGGTGGAATATTACCTCCAATGAAGTTGTAGCATTTGTTTATATTGTCTTCTATGTCATATTCTAAAACCTATGGTAGTACTTGACTTGTAAAGATTTTTATTTGAGATAGGTAATGATTGGATATGTAAATGAATGTGCACATTGAAGTATTTACTCTCAAGTAACTCTTATTTTAATGATTTTTACAAGCAGAGGCTAGTTATCCTGTGTGAATCCAAGTTCCCAATTAAAAATGTCATCCCAGGGTGCTAGAGAGTGCAAGGTGGTTAAGAAGTTCACTTACAACAGCCTGTTTCTCCAGTTCCAGGATACCATTTATCCTCTCTAGTCTTTATAGGTACCAGCACACACAGAGGCATGCACACACATAGACAAAATTAAGAATAAATCTTAAATAAGTGTCATACTTCCCAAAGATTTTTCTTAGCACTTATATTGAACATAATCTCTCTATTTTGTAAGCACCCTCCCTTCTGCATTTTTTACTGATAGCATTCAACTTTAAATCACATAGTATTATATGTGATCCTTCACATTGAGCAATATCCAAGATCCTTGAATTCTGACACCCATTATATTTTTATATCCTGCAACCCACTGACATTGTCATGCAGTAGATGGTTTTAAAAACACTTAAATTATTAATAAGTCTTAATAAAATTGATATTGCATAAAACAAAAGCAAAGAAGAAAATGCATATAGTGATATATTCCATTTAACTGGTTGCTAGGATATTCAAATTTAATCATAAAGAGAGAGGAAGAAAAAGAGTACCTGCTGTCTGCACATTGGCTTTTGTTTTCAATGGAAGTAACTATATACGTACCATCTATATCTTTTCAGATCATAAATGCTGCACTTGCTTTGGCATCAAGACCCAAGAGTCAAGTGGTCAAAAACACCATGGAAATGTACAAGCGCACATGGGAACACTACATCCATGTCCTCACTGAAGCTGTAGATGACATCACCAGCATTGACGACTTCCTGGCTGTATCTGGTAATGCTTTTGTTTTTCCATATGTACACATTCTTTTGTCAGTGTTCCTCTCATAATTACCTGCATGAATATTCTAGTGTACCTGCACATGCTACGGTACATATGTAGAAGATGACTTTCCTTCACCTTCTTGTACCATACAAGTTCTGATTATCTAACTTAAAACTTCAGGCTTGGTGGAAGGTGCTTTCGTGTACTGTGCCATCTCATCAGCTACTTTAGGAAGTAGGTTAAGGGTTACTATAATTGATTTGTACAATATAAAGGGTTCTTTATATTTGAGTGTCTGGAGGTGGAGTGTGGAAATGCATTACTGACGTGAATGCCATTGGTGGTCCATCTGGTATGATGAGTCTTACTCCTGGAAGGATTTTTCAGATATCAATTGTCTTTGTGTCTTTAGAAGATATTGCTATGCATTATAAAAGCATATGGGAAGAAAGATCTGGAAGGATTAGGCTTTTTCTGCCTTTAATAAATCCACATGTCTCAATATGTTTAATATTCTTGATTTTCTTAAACTTGCTTTTCAACAAATTTTATCTTCACTTGGGAAAATACACATACACACAAATAAATAAATATAGATAGATAGATAGATAGATAGATAGATAGATAGATAGATGTAATATGGCATTTCAGCTCCCAATATGGTTATTTGATATTTCTAATCTAAAGAATCTAATAAACAGTCTAAATATTTAGCTATGTCAGCAGGAGATGGGTTTCAGACTCTATGTGAATCCCAGAGAATTATCTTATGCAGGATAAATGGAATCCCAACAGAATGGATAGAGGCTCACGAAACCTGTCCTTGGAAACATTACTTGGATTTTGATTATCTTATTATCAAAGAAAATAGCTACAACATTTTCTTCACTTTTCTTACTTTAACCAAGTAACAAACTATGTAAAATAAATGATATGTTTTCTTATTTCATTTTCATGAAAGGACAGTTTTAGAATGTGGTGCTGTGCCTTCATAATAAAACATGCTTTTTCATGAATAGCTACTTAAAGTTTATTATGGTTTTCTGATGGAATGTAGCCTACTCAAATTAATTTGTAACATTCAGATGCACATGTGCATACTGAGTCATACTAAGCAATTATGCCAGAAATACAATGTATTTTAAAGTTTGACTAATGATAAGAGTGTTCAAATTAACTTGATTTTTATTTAATTAAAAACTTGTCAATAAAAAAAGATATTTGAAAAAAGATTAATAGCCCCTGATCTGGTTCATGCAACTAACCCCTTCATAGATCTTGTTTTTTCAATACTTTTGTTATCATAATTTTTTAAATCTATCTATCTATCTATCTATCTATCTATCTATCTATCTATCTATCTATCTATCAATCAGATATGTATGTATATATGTATGTATGTATGTATGCATGTATGTATGTATCTCTCTGTCTGTCTATCATTTATCATTCTCTTTACAGAACAGAACTTGTTTATTCCCTTGCACATTTCTAAACCAATCAACAGAAAAGGAATTAAATTATTCTGGTTAGTTTTGAATGGTGGCATAACTAATATGTGACTTAGAACTAGAACATGATGATAATATTTGTTGATTTTTGTAGCTGAAATGCTTTCACATTAATAGGTTTTAAGCCATTAATGTGCTACTATGGAGCTGAGTTGATTAAAAAAATGTATAGAAATTCTAATCAGTAGCCATATACAGGGTCTACCAAGTCCCTGGGCTTAGTCTTCATCATAATTCGACCAATATAGCTAGTCACTTATCATACAAAGAAAATGAGAATTTTATTAGTAAAGAAGACAAAGAAAAAAGAGGAAAGAACATGGCTAACAGATAATCAAGGTTTCCTCAAAACACTGTGGAGTTTCTACAGATGTGTCATGCCGTGGTCTTCATAAGTTTGTGGGCATTGATTTCACCTTGACTCCAATGGTTCTTGTAGCATCAACTTTCTCAATGTATTTTGCCATAGATGATAGAGCCTTCTCTTTTGATATCTCAGGTTGAATTGTTGAAAAAGAACCTAGCTGGTTGAATGCAGCATTCTAGCACCAAGCTAGAAGTCAGAGTCAGAAGATCTCAGGCTAAGTGATCGATGGCTCTATGCTGTCAGCTGATCAGGTTGATTCACAAAGCTTAAATGCCTGCAGTCACTCCCAGTCAGGGTCTGTTCAGGACAGAATTGTTTGGATTTGTTGATATGTTCAACAGTAAAAGAACTTCCCTAATGCGTTTTAAAGATATGTGTTGGGCTAGGCATTGGTGGCTCATACATTTAATCCCAGCCCATGGGAGGCAGAGACAGGCAGATCTCCTAGTTTGTGGTCAGTCTGTTTTACAGACTTACTTCCAGGACAGCCAAATAGGGATACACAGAGAAAACTGACTAAAAATAAAAAGATGTATGTTTGTATTCAGACTCGATGTATCAAATAGACTAAATAACAAATAGCCTCTAGAGACCTGTACAAACCAGGCTTCTCAATTTTAAGAGAAATTTCCTAAAGTCCTCCAGTAATCAGGGTCTGTGCTCTTTACACCTAAAGGATGAGAGGAGATACATTTGAGAACCTTTTTGTTACAAGACTGTCCTGGCATCTAAAATTTCTTTCTTTTTTTTTTTTTTTTTTTTTTTTTTTTTGGTTTTTCGAGACAGGGTTTCTCTGTATAGCTCTGGCTGTCCTGGAACTCACTTGGTAGACCAGGCTGGCCTCAAACTCAGAAATCTGCCTGCCTCTGCCTCCCAAGTGCTGGGATTAAAGGTGTGTGCCACCATGCCTGGCTGGCTTGTATGTCTGAACGGTTGGTTCCCAGTGGAACTGTCTGGGAAGGATTAGGAGGTGTCACTGGAGGTGGGCTTTGAGGTTTCAAAACCCCATGCCAGACCCAGTCTCCCTCTCCACTTGTAGATTAGATATGAATTCTTTTTTTTTTTTTTTTTGGTTTTTCGAGACAGGGTTTCTCTGTATAGCTCTGGCTATCCTGGAACTCACTTGGTAGACCAGGCTGGCCTCGAACTCAGAAATCCGCCTGCCTCTGCCTCCTGAGTGCTGGGATTAAAGGCCTGCGCCACCAGGCCCGGCTCAAGCATCTAAAATTTCTAACACGAGCTACCCACATAGGGGAAACAACTTGAAATGTAAAAGTTGCAGAAGGTTGGTGTGGAGGGAAGCTGGGGCGTTGTGGCTGTTTGGAAGAGGATTCACAAGGTGGATTGGGAAGCCAGCTGAGAGGAGTTTGCAGGCTTCTGAAGCATACCCTACTTATGGCTTAAACATGGCCGTTCCAAAATGCAAAATGCATTCTGACAACTGACATCATATTGGCTTAGGAATATGAAGATCTCCTGAACCACATAGTCTTTAAAAGGTGCATTTTTTTCCTCATACTTAGTACTAAAACTTCAATTCAACTCCCCATCCCTTACATGACCTTGAAGGCTCTAACTAGGTATTTACTAAGTAAATAGTAGGATTTATTTCCTTTTAAAAATCCTGTGTCAACATTAGTTATTCAGTGTCTATATCTTGTCCTTTTGTTAAATGTGTTAAGTTCTGGAATTAATGGTTTGAAAAATCTTCATACTGTGAAAAGTAACATTTCTCATTAATCATCAGGAGACCCTGTGACCCTGACACAGCAACTCAAAGATAACTTGATACTGTTGTCAAAAATGCTCTAAAACTGGCCTTTTTGTTTCTGGTATCATTATCATCATGAACTTTGGCTTCTACAAAGTTGTAATCTAAATCATCTGACAAAAGAAAATAAAAATAAATAGATTTCCAATGTCTTTTTATAAATTAATGCCAAATAATCAGCTTATGTATCTAAATCAAACTGTTGAATTGGTTGCATATCAAACACTACTAAATATGAATGTGATATTTGTGAGGTAGGTGTCAGGGTATCGGATTTGTGCAGGGGTAACCAGAAAGTAGGATATCATTTGAGATGTAAATGAATAGAATGATTAATATAAAAGTAAAATTTAAAGAAGATAGTATGCATTTATGTTTATATTGTTGTAAAGAAGCACTATGGCCATGACAACTCTTATAGAGGAAAGCATTTAATTGGGGCTGGCTTATAGTTCAGAGACTATATTCATATGAAGCATGGCAGGATGCATGCAGAAATGGTGTTGGAGAGGTCGCTGAAAGGTCTAAATTCAGATTGGCAGATCAAGAGAAGAGAATGCCACACTGAGTCTGACTTGAGCATCTGAGACTTCAACTCCACTCTCAGTATGTCAGTCCCTATGAGCCTTTGGGAGGCATTTTCTTTCAAACCATATGGGTTTGTTTTTTATTTGTGTGTGTGTGTGTGTGTGTGTGTGTGTGTGTGTGTCTTTCTGTGTGTCTGTGTTCTTAATCTACAAAGACTTAAATGGGACATCTGTATCCCATTCCTCCCCATCCAAGACTTAGAAAACATTGCCAAAAACTGGGCAGAAAGACTGTAAAAGCATATGTTAACTTTCAGAGAGTTTGACAGCATCCATTAAACAGACAAAAGTCCCAGTATTTGTGTGAGGGCCATGGATTTCTAACTCTATCTAAGGGCCATTGGCAATTGATAGCAAGCGAGCAAGTGTGTGTGTGTGTGTGTGTGTGTGTGTGTGTGTGTGTGTGAGAGAGAGAGAGAGAGAGAGAGAGAGAGAGAGAGAGAGAGAGATCATTAAGATGTATTAAGATGTGTCCCTCCAGTAGGAAAATTACACTTTAGTTGATGACCACACATCCAAGACCATTTGGGTCATGTGAATTAAACCTGATGGGTTTTTAAAAATTGAGGACATGAAGTTGCATGGGTAATGAAGGAACTGTGATAAAGAGGAGCTGGGAGTGGAAAGTGAATATAATCTAATATGTTATATATAGCTCTAATCTTTCATAAAAGGACCTATTTGGATTGAGGGACATGAGTCAGATGATTTAAGAGATGTATAGGATATCTGTATATTCAGAGCCTTGAGCTTTTTAAAAATTTTCCCCCATAGATAAATCATTTATTTATTTATTTATTTATTTATTTATTTATTTATTTATTTATATTGTACACTCCAGATTTTATTCCCCCCATCCACCCTCCAACTGTTACACATCCCATACCTACCCCCTGCTCCCTGTCTCCATGAGGATATCACCATGCCACCCCCTACCCCACCAAACCTCTAAACTCCCTGGGGCCTCCAGTCTCTTGAGGGTTAGATGCATCATCTCTGACTGAACCCAGACCTGGCAGTCCTCTGCTGTATGTGTTAGGGGCCTCATATCAGCTGGTGTATGCTGCCTGGTTGTTGACCCAGTGTCTGAGGGATTTTGGGGATCCAGATTAATTGAGACTGGTCTACCTACAGGGTCACCCTCACTTTATAATTTTTCCTTTCATTTATTCCTTCTAAATCCTTCCATATACCATTCCTTGCTTTCTTTCAAATCCATGCCTTCTTTTTTATTAGTGGTTATTATATAGAAAGATGTATATTCTTAACTATGTAAGTACAACCTGCCCATTCTGTATAATGTTACTTGTATACATGTTTTCAGGGTTGACCATTTGGTATTGAATAATCAATTTGTATACTCTTCTCTGGGGAAGAGTTTTTTTTTTTTCAATGGATTCCCACCCATAGTTCTTTGTGTAGGATTGAGGCCTCATGGGCCTCCCTTGCCATGTTTATTTTTCCTATCTGTGTTCAGCTCATATTTTAGGCTTAGGCAGTCATATTCTTGAGAATTTATGGGTATATACTTGATTTGACTTAGTGGTGCAATCTCACAGAAAGTTCTCTGATTTTCTGTATGTGGGAATCTTTCTTCCCAATCTTTTTAAAATTTCCCTGAGCTTTTTGGCTCCATAATTCTGCATTTTGTTAGGTTGTGGTTTCTATCTGTTTCCTTGGTGAGGTGTGAAGACTCATATACCTGTGGATTTGAGGACACATATTTAGAGTTTATTTTAGGGGTTTTGCTGGTTTGGTAAACAGTTGATTATAGGAGGGACTCCTCTAAGATCCATGACTTGATTAGTTGGTGTAGTTGGCTAGTGAGAGGAAGATTTTCCCTCTTGTTTAATGGATTTCAGATCAACTAGAGAGGGGTTGGTTATAGCTAAGGTATTCGTACCATGACTTCATCCTTAGGGTTGCAATTTCATGTTGTTCCTGTTAGATTTCATAGGCATCATAACTAAGTGGGACTGTTGGTTGTTTCCCTCCTCTGACCTCTAATGCAAAATTTAAAGTCAGAAGAGCCTGGAACAATGCATTCAACATCCTAAAAGACCAGGATGTCTAGTGTAGAATAATATACCCAAGAAAACTATCCACTATAGTGGAATTACAAAGAAAAACTTTCCTTAATGAAAACAGCTTAAATATCTTATCCAATTAACCAAGCCTGAAGAAAATACAGGATTGAATATATTGGGCTGAAAAGAATAATGAGTATAGCCCCAAGAGTCTTGAGTTTTTGAAAGAAAAAAACTGCTACAAAAAATTTTAAAATAATAGCATTGTATATTATATCAATTTTAGAGTACCAAGTCTAGAAGCCAAAGCAATGTGCTGTCTTGCTAAATAGGGTTTTTAGAAATGAAAGAGAAACACACAATATAGCATATAATATCAAACATCTTATATAATATAATGTAATGGTTGTTCCCTGCTTTTTTTTCTTCTAATATGTCCAAAAAACTAAAGAACATGACTGACACTTATATTAGTAATCAGAAGGTGAAAGCCATCTTGCTGAAGGAACCCTGGCTCAGGTTCAATAAACAAAATGTCTTAGGTTTGTTTGGTGTTTTACGGTTTTGTTTTGTTTTGGTTTGGTTTTTTTGCTGAGAAGAGACAACATAACCATGGCAACTCTTAGTATGAAACACATTTAATTGGAGTGGGTTTATAGTTTCAATGGTTTAGACTCTTATCATTATCTTCATGGCATGAAGCACCGCAACATACAGGCAGACTTAGTACTAGGAAAGGATGAGAGTTCCATATCCTGATCTATAGGCAGCAGAAGGAGACTGCCACAGTAGGTCTAGCCTGGGTATATGAGACCACAGAGTTGCCTCTACAATGACACAATTCTTCCAAAAAAGCTACACCTCCCAATAATGCCACTCTCTATGGAACATGCATTAAAACACATGAATCTGTGTGTGTAGGGGGGGGGGATCATCCTTATCCAAACCACCATACCAGGTTTCTTATACCAAGAGTAGAAATTTTCCTTTATCAGAGTCCAGAGATAATGTAAAGCAACAATCTTCTATGCCAGTCACTAAAATCTAGGAATAGTGTTGTCATGTTTAGTTTTGCCCTTCCTAATTTCTGAGCTAATATTTTCATGTGGTCATATATCCCTCTTCAAGCTTTATGCTCTCTCCAGAAACTTTTTGCACAGATTTATATAAGGCATTGTATAAGGAAGGGAAGAAAGCATGTATTTAAAAATGATGGACTAGGGCTCTCCAAATGTCACCTATTATTCCTTTATTGGTAATTATGTTTTGAATTACTGCCTGTAGTTACATTACAGAAATGTTCCTCAGCATGTGAACTAGAGTTTCTCACACAATTCCATGCACTAAGAGTCAAGTTCCCTCAAGATACTCTCACTGGAAGGAACAATACAGATATGACAAGATTGTAGTTAGGGTATTATGCAGCTATCTGTAGACAGCTACAATTGGAAGTCCTTTCTTGCATTTGTCAAAATCAATTTGATGAACACTTTTCCTGTCACTTTAAGGTAGAGTGGGAACAGTCATCAACAGTTCTTAAGTGCACTAAGGATTCGATTTTAGGCTTGTGTAACAACATGACAGATCATTGCTCAGTTCTTTGGATGCACACACTTTCTACTTACAAAATCTATCCGTGCTGAACTACATTTTTTCCATTTTGTAAAATATTTCCTTGAAGTTGTCTCATCAACTATGCATTCCTTATTAGTTAACTATATGATGTACAACAACCAGTTGTATTAACAAAGGCCTCAATTAAACCAAATGAAAATCAGTTGTACATTTTTCTGTTCATTTATTGGTGACTAGATATTGTCTTAATTTTAAGGGCATTTTTTTAAATCGCAAAGTGTATATACTTCAATCTGTGTAACTTACATGATATAATAACTTATATGGGGAATCCTGAAAGACAGTGAATAGTTAGAACTCAAGACTCTCCTTGCCACAAAATAATTGTGTATGTCAGCCAGATTTGGGTTATTTTTTTTTTTGTCATTGAATTACAACTGAAGTGGCACTAGCAGTATCTTTACCTCTTTACCTATATATATATATTTTGCAAATCTCCTCCAAGAAGCTAGAATGGAGCATCCCTCCCATTTCTAATGAGAGTCCACATGCAAGATCTGAACAAACAAAATTCCATATCTGGGCTTGTGAGATAACATTCTATGTAGATTTCATGATTCTGAGAAATTGTTGGGAATATTTAATTAAGTTATATTTATTTGCTATGTGAATATTTGTTTTTTTTCAATTTTATTAGATATTTTCTTCATTTACATTTCAAATGCTATCCCAAAAGTCCCCTATATCCTCCCCCTGCCCTGCTCCCCTACCCACCCACTTCCACTTCTTAGCCCTGGCATTCCCCTGTACTGGGGCATATAAAGTTTGCATGACCAAGGGGCCTCTCTTCCCAATGATGGCCGACTAGGCCATCTTCTGCTACATATGCAGCTAGAGACACGAGCTCAGGGGGTACTGGTTAGTTCATATTGTTGTTCCACCTATAGGGTTGCACACCCCTTCAGCTCCTTGGGTACTTTCTCTAGCTCCTCCATTGGGGGCATTGTGTTCTATCCAATAGCTGACTGTGAGCATCCACTTCTGTATTTGTCAGGCACTGGCATAGCCTCACATGAGACAGCTATATCAGGGTCCTTTCAGCAAAATCTTGCTGGCATTTGCAATAATGTCTGGGTTTGGTGACTAATTGTGGGATGGATCCCCGGGTGGGGTAGTCTCTGGATGGTCCATCCTTTTGTCTTAGCTCCAAACTTTGTCTCTGTAACTCCTTCCATGGGTGTTTTGTTCCCTATTCTAAGGAGGAATGAAGTATCCATATGTTGGTCTTCCTTCTTCTTGATTTTCTTGTGTTTTGCAAATTGTATCTCGGGTATTCTAAGTTTCTGGGCTAATATCCACTTATCAATGAGTGCATATCTAATGACTTCTTTTGTGATTGGGTTACCTCACTCAGGATGATATCCTCCAGATACATCCATTTGCCCAAGCATTTCATAAATTCATTGTTTTTAATAGCTGAGTAGTACTCCATCATGTAAATGTACCACATTTTCTGTATCTATGCCTCTGTTGAGGGACATCTGAGTTCTTTCCAGTTTCTGGCTATTATAAATAAGATTGCTATGAACATAGTGGAACATAGAAGTTACCAATTGTAACTTCTTCTGGGTATATACCCAGGATATTTATGTGAATATTTATTTACCAGAATGCAACTTAACGATTTTCAGTGTTGGTTCTGTCTTCCTTCCATGTATGCCACCGATTAAACGCAGGTTGTCAGGCTTGGCACCATGTACCTTTACCTGATGAGCTATCTTGACAGTTGAATTCATGGAGAATTGTAACTAGTTAAACTTCTGCTTATATACCAAAAGACTATGTTATGAAAAAGTTCATAGTATATTTCAAAAATGAAGCTAAAAATTGTATTTTTCCCCCAAACTCAAGTTGTAGCAAAAGAATATGATGGTGGTTTCTGGGGTCCTAGAGGATATAGAGAGTGTGGAGATGTTGGATAAAAGATACAAAATCACAGTTGCATAGGAAGAAATCAAGAGATCTATTATAGAATGGTGATGACTACATCATTAGCAATGCTTTGCATGATTGTAGATTCTAGTGTTGTCACTATGAACACAAAATATAAGATGTAATACATATTTCAGCTTGAGTTCATTCCATAGCATGTATAAATTTCAACTCAATGTATGCTATACAAGAGATATTTTAATCCTGATGTATAAAATTTAAAAAATAAACATAACTGTCTTCTTACAGACAGTATAGCATTCCTACCAATTTCTACAACTACATTATCTTATAATCTGACATCAAGACACTAGATTTAGTCTTTGACCAGGATGAGGCATATAGAGAAATTCAGGTAGAAAGGAATAAAGTTTATTTAGGGCTGACTCTCTTGCTCCTCCCTTTCACACACATGATATTTTGGAAATAAGAACATCTTTCTCATTTTTTTAAATGGCCTTCCATCCACATGTTAATAACTTTGTCATTCTCCACTTCATATTTATTAACAGATATTTGGTGAGGTTCTATAAGGTCTTGGGCTGTTTTAAGTTTCTAGAGATGAGTCAATAGAATAGACTAATAGTTGTGCTATTAGATCTTACATTAAGATGAACGAGTTTAAATTGCCTTGAATAGTATCCAGGACATAGTCTTGCAGGCCTTTCTTTCTTTTTATTATTTGCCTTTGAGATGGAATTTGAAAGCTCTTTTCATAGTGGGACAGGTTAATGACTGACAATACACTTTGTATTGCATTTGATACATATTTTCTTATACTCTCTCTTTTTTTCTCCTATCCTCTATCATGTGGAATTACAAAAATACCCTGATAGAGAATTTTGCTCTTTCACAAAGGAAGAATCATCTGGTCTCTTGCTCTGGGAAGAAGCTTTGTTCTTCCACCTCATTGCTACAGTCCAGATAACCAAAATAACTCAAGTGTTACCTTGGGAGTCATGTCAGGTGTCAAAAATAAAAAATTCCTGCTGTTGACAATTATTAAACAAGATGCACAAAAACTCTGCTACTCTGTTCCTAGAAAGGAAACTTTCATGGTCTCTGAGATCAGCTAATCTACCAATGTTTTTATGTATGGGTGATTTTGTCCCAATCATCCTTGAGATAAAGTGGGGGAAATTCTGCACATATTCTGAAGTGTTTGCATATGTATGAACATCAAGAGATTCTCCCCCACACACTGATACTTGAAGTCAATCAGAAGTAGCAGATTTATTTGCTGAGACAATCTTTAGCTTACACAGGACATATTTTTTAAGGCACTCTTTGGTGTTCAGTCATTAGAGCATAATAGACAGCATGACCTTAAGTGTAGAGCAAACTAAACATGGGAGAGTCTCTTCCCTGGTAGAGATATAGTCGAACGACACTGATGAAGAGTTACATGAGTCTTCATTTGTGAATATGATGAATTTTAACCTTAATTCACCATCACTGTCTTGCCCTATTCTCTCTCTAATACCCCTCAACTTATTTCTCTCCCAAACCCTATTCTTCTTTTTATATTATTATTATTATTATCAGTATTATTATCAGTATTATCATCATCATCATCATCATCATCATCATCACCCCCAAGGACAATTAAAAGTTACACAAGGAGGAGCTGTAGTCTCTCTTGATCATGAACCCGGTTCATGAGGTAAATTAAAAGTGTCTCCTTTTGCCTTCAATAAATGTTTCTTTCTCTCTCTGGGATATTTAGATGGTGAGAGCCACATTAGTCAGAATACCCCAGAAGAGCAGAAATGTGGAATTAATATATATTAGATGGGGTAACATCTTCATAATACGATTTGTGTAGTCCTACATTGGTTGTCTCACATAGGAGAACCCAAGAATGCAGTACCTGCTCATTCTACAAGGGCAGTTATCTCAATAGACGTAGCTTCTGGAAAGCTTCATGTCTTCCCAACACATTGGAAGCCCCAAAAGGCTTGTTGCAATATCAGCGAAGGAGGGCGGCAGCAGCAGCAGCAGCAGCAGCAGCAGCAGCAGCAGCAGCAGCAGCAGCAGCAGCAGCAACAACAACAACAGAATAGATGATCTTTCAGGTCAGAATGACAAGGATGAAAAAATGTAATCTTTCATCCTTCAGTTTTCTTTCTTTAGACTGCCATGGTGAAGGAGCTCCTAGCATCTAGGGTATGTCTCCCACTTCAGATAATCTGATTCCGTAAATCCATCAGAGATTCGCCCAGAAGTTTTCATTCGGTTCATTCCAGATGTGGTCAACTTGACAAGCAGATTAAGGATCATTAGAAGCCAGTGAGACTGGATTTCTATAAAATAAATTAATTACGTAAATAAAACTGAATTGGAATTAAACTAGAATGAGGGGCTGGAGAGAAGATGCTGTGAGAATAAGAGTACTGAATGTTTAGTGCTGTTTTAGAGGACCTAAGTTTGATTCATATCACTCACATTTGGCAGCTCTTAGCCAGCTGTAAGCAGGGACAGAGGTGTCTGACAGCTCTGCCTTCCTCGGGCACCCGCTGTTATGTGCAGAGACACACAGCTACATACTTTAAGATACAAGTCTGCAAATCTATCTATCTATCTATCTATCTATCTATCTATCTATCTATCTATCTATCTATCTATCTATCTATCTATCTGTCTAATCTATCTATCTATCTATCTATCTATCTATCTATCTATCTATCTATCTATCTATCTATCTATCTAATCAGTGGAAGATACTACTCATCATTATTGATGCTGAAAATTATTTTCTATACCATATTGTTATTTCAGCTTTTATTAAATATTTGTAATAATGAAGTTCAAGAGAATAGAAACTAAATATAGAGGTGTAAGTGTAGGTGGCATAGATGAAAGTGTGCTAGGTGACAGAGAGCTCACCCTGAAGCTCATTAACGAATGGTGTCCAAATTGAGATGCTTGACTATGCAGTAGGGGGTGCTTTGTGCTGTACTATGTGGCCCCGCATCCTTACTGTTATGAGAGCTCTGACAGAAATCAGGAAATCAAGGTCATTCTTTGCCATGTAGTGAGTTCTAGTCATCGTGAACTATATAAAACCAGGTATCAAATTCAAACAGGAAGGAGAATAAGTATTAGGAAGACAAAAAATAAAATAAGGACACTGTTTTAAAAATTAAAAAAAAAAAAATTGGGAGGCAGAGGCAGGCGGATTTCTGAGTTCGAGGCCAGCCTGGTCTACAGAGTGAGTTCCAGGACAGCCAGGGCTAATACAGAGAAACCTTGTCTTGAAAAACAAAACAAAGTAAAACAAAAAAAAGTAAAAATTAAAAAAAAATTCCAAATTTTTCTTACTCATAGTACCAAAATTGTAGAACAGTAGTTAGTGAGATTTTATACCATTTTCTCATTCCTGTTTGGTGGATCAGAGTAGGAAAATGGATAGATATTTTATAGTATTGTTTTGAAAATTTCAGATCTTTAATAAGATTTTTCTCTCTGTAAACAAATAAACAAAACCATGCTGTCTTTTCCTGTACTGGGTCATTTGATGTTCATTTTTATCATGCTTCTCTTTCTAGCTATAACTGACATCCTCTGTGTAACCTTTCATAGGATTTTACAATTTACCCTCTTAGATTTTGATTACAGCTTTTCCCCCCCTGATAAGCCAATCTACAAGACAGACTTTCTCTCATTGGGTGAGGAAATGGAGATCATCAAATTAATCAGCCACATTCCTAAAAGTACAGTATGCCCACCTTAGGATAAGTACAGTATGCCCACCTTAGGATAAGTACAGTACGCCCACCTTAGGATATGCAAACTCCAAGTGAGAACTGACAGCTTTCTCATAGGAGCAGAGGGGATGGGAATGATTTTCTCTGGGACTGTGTACAGGGCGCACGCCCGATCGCAAGCAATGTGGGGATGAATATCCTTGAAACAAGCATCTAATTAACACTTTGGAATTGACAGGCTAATCTTTTTTTTTTTATGTCAATGGACAAATATTACTTTCACTCCAGAGATTCAATGGTAAATGAGGGGCAGTGCACTTACACACAGGGGAAACAAGCCTTCAAAGGACAGTTTAAAGCATGCAAACTGATTATGTCATAAAAGCCATCGAGATTGTCATTATACCAGCAAAGGGTTCGTGGCACAACCTTATTTGCAACTCAACGATTTTAGTTATTTTGAATTTATCATCAACCTTTTATTGGGTTTACCGTGTAATAGCTCATTATAAGGACCCACATAATAATTGAAATAAGATGCAAAACACAGTCCCGGTCTATAACAGTAGTCTTTATTTTCACCTCTACGTATTTGCAAATAATTTGTTTCTCCGGGACAGTTTTTTTCTTGTTAGATATTTTCTTTATTTACATTTCAAATGCTATTCCAGGACAGTTTTTAAAATATGTAAATAGCTGGAATTTACAAATAAATTATCAGTTTATATCCATTTGTAGATCATTTTTCAGTTTTTTCTTCAAGATTTTCTTTTTTTATTATTTAATGACTTTACCGACTGATCAAAGACCCAGTCCCTCCTGGGCGGGCGGTATAGGGAACTTTCAGGATAGCATTTGAAATGTAAATAAAGAAAATAATAATAATTAAAAAAATAAATAAAAAAAAAAAACCTTCTCTTTATTAGCACCTTCTCCTCTCAGAGAAGGGGAAGCCCCCATTCTGTACCACCTCACCCTGGGGCATCAAATCATTGCAGGACTAGGTACATCCTCTCCCACTAAGGCCTGACAAGGGAGTACAGCTTGGGGAGGGGGATCCAGTGCCAGGCAACGGAGTCAGAGACAGCTCCTGCTCTAATTGTTAGAAGACTCAAATAAAGACCAAGCAGAACATTTGCTACTAATGTGTGGGGTGCTTAGGTCTAGCCCCTGCTTGCTATTTAGTTGGTGGTTCAGTCTCTGTGAGCCCCCATAAGCCTAGGTTGGTTTACCCTGTAGGTCTTCTTGTGGTATTCTTGATTCTTGATTCCTCAGGTCTGCTCAATTCTATCCCCACTTCCACAATACTCCCTGAGCTCCATCTGATGTTTGGCTATGGATCTCTGCATGTGTTTTCATCTATTGCTGGATGAAGCCTCTTAGGAGACAGTTATGCAAGGTTCCTGTTTGCAAGCATAGAAGAGAATCATTAATACTGACAGGGGTTGGCATTCTCCTATAGGATGGGTCTAAAGTGGGGCCAATCACTGGTTGGCTATTCCCTCAGACTCCACTTCATCTTTATCCCTGCACATCTTGTAGGCAGGACAAATTTTGGGTCTAAGGTTTTGTGGGTGGTTTGATGTCTCCTGCCTTCCATTGCACATCCTGTCTGGCTACAGGAGGTGGCCACTTCACTCTCTATATCCCCCACTAGTAAGGTAGGGCCACCCCTATAGATTTCCCATAGCCTCCTTAATGCCAGTTCTCCAGCTGGTCCAGAGGATGCCCCCTACTGATTTCCGTTTTCAGTACCAGCCTTTTCTTGCTCCTCTCCCCTCCATATCTGATTGCCCCTCCTCATACCATCTCCCATCCAGTTCCCTCTCTCCACCCTCGTCTGATAATCATTTTGTTTTCCTTTCTGTGTAAGATTCATAGATCCTCCCTTGGGCACTTGTGATTACCTAGTTTTTTGGGGGGTCTGAGGATGTTATCCTGCATTACATGGTTAATATCCAACTATATGTGTTTTTGTATGTCCATGTAACCTCATTCAGGATGATATTCTCAAGTTCCATACATTGACCTCCACGTTTCATGAAATCTTTGCTTTTAACAGCTAAATAATACTCCATTGTATAAATGTACCACCTTTGCCTTATCTGTTCTTCAGTTTATGGATAATCAGGTTGTTTCCAGTTTCTGCCTATTATGAATAAAGCTGCTATGAATATAATTATGTAAATGCCCTTGAGGTATAGTGGGATATCTTCTAGGTATATATCAAGGAGTGATTTAGCTGGGTTTTGGTAAAATTCCTAACAATTTTCTGAGAAGCTACCAAATTGATTTCCAGAATGTTTGTATACAACCTGCTTTGTACTCCCAACAAGGATTGCTAGCCATGCTCTGCGACCTCACAAACATGTGCTGCCAATTGAGTTTTTGATCTTAGACATTCCAATGGGTATAAGATGGAATCTTAGGGTGTTTTGATTTCCAATTTTCTAAGGACTTGAACATTTCTTTCAGTGCTTCTTGGCAATTAGATATGTCCTTTTTGAGAATTCTCAGTTTAGCTCTTTACCTCGTTTTTAAAATTGGGTTATTTGGTTTGTTGGTGTCTAATTTCTTGAGTTCTTTACATATTTTGGATATTAGTCAGTCATCTGTCTGATGTAGGGTTAGCGGAGATCTTTTCCCAATCTGTAGGCTGCCATTTTTGTCCTATTAGCGGTGTCCTTAGCCTTACAGAAGCTTTTCAGTTTGATGAGGTTCCATTTATTAATTTTTGACTTGAGTGCCTGGTGTTCTGTTCAGAACATCATCTGCCAATGTGTTCAAGGCAGTATCCCAATTTTCTTCTATTAAATTTAGTATGTCCAGTTTTATGTTGAGATTTTTTGATCCAGTTGGACTTGAGTATTGTGTAGGGTGATAAATACATATCTGTTTGCATTCTTCTACAGGCAGAAATCCAGTCACATCGTTTTTTAAGAATCACCCCCCACACCCACACACACCCCATAGCATGTTTTGGCTTTTTTTTTTTTTCTGAAAAATCAAGTGTGCATAGGTATGTGATTTTATTTCTGGTCTTCAATTCTATTCATTTGATCAACCTGTCTAACTTGATGCCAATACAATGCAGTTTTTATTACTATCGCTGTGTTGTACAGCATGAAATTGAGGATGGTGATACCTCCAGAAGTTCTTTTATTATACAGGTTTGTTTAAGCTATCCTGGGTCTTTTGTTTTTCGATATGAAGTTAAGAATTGTTCTTTCAAGGACTATAAATATTATGTTGGAACTTTTATGGGGATTGCTTTTGGTGGCCAATTTCACTACGTTAATCCCACTGATCCATTAGCATGGGAGATTTTTTTCATCTTCTGATATCTTCCTTAATTTCTCTCTTCACAGATTTGAGGTTCCTGTCAAACAGGTCTTTCACTTGGTTGGTTAGAGTTACACCAATATAGTTTTATTATTTGTGGCTTTTTGTAAAGACCATTGTTTCTCTCATTTTGTTCTCAGACCATTTATACTTTTTTTTTTTTTATAAAGGGAGGGGGTACTGACTTCTTTAAGTTAATTTTTTTTTTTAACCAACCACTTTGCTGAAGGTGTTTATCAGCTATATGTGCTCTCCGGTAAAAAAATTTTTGGGGTCAGCTATTGTGATATTTTGACTTTTGCCTTCCCAGTGTGCGTCCCTTTGATCTCCTTTAGTTGTCTTATCGCTCAAGCTAGAACTTCATGCACTATGTTGAATAGATATGAATAGAGTGGGCAGCCTTGTCTTGTCCCTGATTTTAGTGGTATTGATTTTAAATTTTTCTTCATTTAATTTAATATTGGCTACTAGCTATTGGCTTGCTACATATTGCTTCAGTTATGTTTAGGTATATACCTGTATCCTGATCTCTCCAAGACTTTTAAAATGAAGGGTTGTTGGATTCTGTCAAAGGATTTTCAGCTTCTAATTTAGATGTGTTTTTATTTATTACCTTCAGTTTGTTTATATGGTAGATTATGTTTATAGGTTTTCATATAAGGGACCATCCCTGGATCACTGCTATGAAGCCTACCTGATCATAGTGGATATTATTTTTGATGTGTTCTTGGATTAGGCTTGTGAGTATTTTTATCATTTTTGCATCAATGTTCATAAAGGAAATTGGTCTGAAATAGTTTTCTTTGTTGAATCTTTGTGTATGTTTAGTCTCTGTGTGACTTTGGCCTCATAGAATGAGTATAGCGAACTTCCTTATGTTTCTATTTGGATAGCTTGAAGAGTATTAGTATTAGCTCTTCTTTAGAACTCTAGTAGGTTTCTGTGCTATAACTATCTCACCCTGGGCTGCTTGTTGTTGTTGTTGTTGTTGTTGTTGTTGGGAGGCTTTTGATGATTGCTTCTATTTCCTTAGGGGTAATGGGACTATTTAAATTGTTTACGTGGTCTTAATTTAACTTGGATGAGTAGTGTTTCTCAAGAAAATCATCCATTTCATTTAGATTTTCAGATTTAGTTGGGGACAGGCTTTTGAAGTAAGATATAATGAGTCTTTGGAATTCCTTGGTGTCTATTGTTATGTCAATATTTTTGTTTCTGATTTTGTTGATTTGTATACTCTCTTCCGCCTTTCGGTTAGTTTGGTTAAGGATTTGTCTTTCTTGTTCTCAAAGAACCAGCTCTTGGTTTTGTTGATTCTTTGTATTGTTCTCTGTGTTTCTAATTTATGAATTTCAATCCCAGGTTTGATTATTTCCTGTCATCTACTCCTCTTGAATGTGATTGCTTCTTTTTGTTCTAGAGTTTTCAGATGTGATTTTTAATTTCTTAGCATAAGATCTCTCCAATTTCTTTATGAAAGGGCTTAACACTATGAACTTTCCTCTTACCACAACTGTCTAGTCCCATCAGTTTGAGTATGTTGTGTCTTCATTTTCATTGGATTATAGAAAGTTTTAAATTTCTTTTTTTTTTAACTTCTTCCATGACCCAGTGATTATTGAGGAAAGTTGTTCAGTTTCCATGAGTTTGTAGCCTTTCTGTTGTTTTTGTTGTTGTTAAATTCTGCCTTTAATCCACGGTGGTTGATTTTGTTGTATCTATTGAGGCTTGCTTTCTTACCAAGTACGTGGTCAATTTTGGAGAAGATTCCTTGGGATGCTGAAAAGAATGTATAGTTTTTTGTGTTTGAGTGAAACGTTTTATAGATATCTATTAGGTCCATTTGATTCATAACCTATGTTAGCGTCATTATTTCCATGTTAAGTTTCTGCCTCAATCACATGTCCATTGGTGAGAGAGAGATGTTGAAGTCTAGTTATTAATGTGTGTGGCACAATGTGTGATTTAAACTTTAGTAAGTTTTCTTTTACAAATGTGGATGGCCTTGCATTTGGGGCATAGATATTCAAAACTGAGATACCATGTTGGTAGATTTTTATTTTTATGAGCAAAAAGTGAGCTTCCCCATCTCTTATTATTAAGCTTGGTTGAAAGCCTATTTTATTAGATATAAGAGTGGCTACTCCAGCTTGCTCCTTTGATCCATTTGATTGGACCAACCCTTTATTCTGAGGTAATATCTGTCGTTTTGCTGAGGTCTGTTTCTTGTATGCAATAGAGTAAGCAATCCTGTCTTTGGATCCATTCTGTTAGACCTATGTCCTTTTATTGGGGAACTGAGTTCATTAATGTTGAGTGATATTAATGAGCAGTGATTGTTAATTCCTTTTATTTTGATGTTGTGATTGTATGTGTGTGTGTGTGTGTGTGTGTGTGTCCACTTTCCTTCCTTTGCTGGTTTTGGTTTATTTATTTTCTGTGTTTTCTTGGATATAGTTAGCCTCCTTGGATTAGAATTTTCCTTCTAGTATCTTTTGTGTGGCCAGATTAGTGAATGGATATTGCTCAAATTTGGTTTTGTGATGGATTATCTTATTTTCTACATTGATAGTAATCGAAATGTTTGCTAGGCATACTAGTCTGGGTTGGTATCTGTGGTCTTATAGTCTTTAAGATATTTGCCCAAGCCCTTTCTGGTTTTTAATATCTCTGTTTAGAAATTGGATGTAATTCTGATAGTTTTGCCTTTATATATTACTTGGCCTTTTCCCCTTGTAGCTTTTAATATTCTTTCTTTTTTTTTCTCTAGTGTTTTGATTATTATGTGGCTGTAAGATTTTCTTTTCTGATCCAATCTATTTGGTGTTCTATAAGCTTCTTGTATGTATATAGGCATATCTTTCTTTAGGTTGGGAGACGTTTTCTCCTATGGTTGTTCAAAATTGAATATTTTATTTATTTACATTTCAAATGTTATTCCCGTTCCAGGTTTCCCATGTGCAAACCCTGTATGACATCCCCCCCTTACACTGCTTCTATGTGGGTGCTCCCCTACCCACCTACCCACTCCTGTCTCACTGCCTCTACACTGAAGCATCAAATCTTCACAGGACCAAGGATCTCACCGCCTATTGATTCCAAATAATGTCCCTTGAGCTCCTTCAGTCCTTCCCCTAACTCCTCCATTGTGGTCCTTATGCTCAGTCTGATGGTTGGCTGCAAGCATCCTCATCTGAATTGGTCAGTATATGGCATAGCCTCTCGGGAAACGCTGTATCAGGCTCCTGTCAGCAAGCACTTCTTGACATTAGCAATCATGTCTGGGTTTGGTGTCTGCCTGTGGGATGGATTCCCAGGTTGGGCAGTCTCTGCATGGCCTTTTCTTCAGTCTCTGCTCCACTCTTCATCCCTGTATTTCCTTTAGACAGGAGCAGTTTGGGGTTAAAATTTTGGATCTGGGTGGGTGGCTCCATCCCTCAAAGGGAAGGCCATGCCTAACTTCTGGATATGGTCTCAACAGGTTCTCACCCCCTTTGTTGGGTATTTCAGCTAATTTCATCCCCATTGGATCCTGGAAGGCTCTTGATTTCCTGGTATCTGGTACTTTCTGGTTGCTATAGCCAGTTCCCCATCCCCAATTGCTACACACTTCTGTTCAATTTCCTGACCCTCTGTACATCTCCTGCATCTCCTCCCACAACTGATTTTTCTCCTCTTTTCCCCCTCCTCCTCTTCTCTTCCTCCCAAGTCCCTCCTACACTCTACTTCCCTTGATTGTTTTATTGCCCCTTCTAAGTAGGACTGAAGCATCCACTCCTTGGTCTTTCTTCTTCTTGAGCTTCATGTGTTCTGTGAGTTGTATTGTTGTTATTCCACACTCTTTGATTTTGAAAATATTTTCTGGGACTTGCTGCTTCAAATCTTCCCTTTCTTCTATTCATATATTTCTTAGGTTTTTTTTTTATTGTTTCCCAGATTTCTTAGATATTTGTGTCATGAACATTTTAGTTTTTGAGGTTTTTTGACCAATGTATCAATTTCTTCTATAGTATTTTCTAAGCCTGAGATTCTCTCTTCCATCTCTTGTATTCTGTTGGTAATTGCATTTGTAGTTATTGTTTTCTGCCCTAGGGAGGAATTTAAGCTGAATTATCTGGATGGAGTGCAGGGGGGCAGGGAACAAGGCTCTTTGAGAAAGCAGGGAAACCCATGGGCCAAAAGATGGAGATCGTGGGACAGTGTGCTGTTCTCTTCTGCTGGCTATGTCCCAGGTGGACCTGACTGGAGAGGATTGGTCAGGGAGAGGACTAAGCTAGATGTTCCTGCTTCCCCTCTCTTGTAGGTCTCCTAGGGAAAGCAGAGAGAGCTTTGGGCCGTAAGATGGAGGTCAGGGACAGCATGCAGCTCACCTACTCAAGATTTCTAGAAGGAAATGATTTGGTTGAGGTATGAGGCTTTTCCGATACAGACACCAGATTGTCCAATATTAATTGTAGGATATTACCTAAATCCTTAAGTAAAAACATCAAGGCACTCGATGCCTTCAGATAGCTTGCACTTAACTATAATAAATGGTTTGAAAATATTCAGTGACCTCCAGGGAAACTGGTAAACAAGTTTCTATAATCTTTTAAGCAGTTTATTAAACCTGAGGATATAAGTAGATTTCAGTTTTAAAAACAGAATCGAGTACAGTATGTGGGAAGTTATTATGGGAGGAATAATACAATCATACATGCTTTCAAATATCACATCGTTCCATATTCTATACTAGCTATTTTAAATTTCTGTGCAATCAATATCTTTTTCGAATTCTCATTACCTGCATGACAGTGATTCTGTGCTTTAACCAATTGTGTATAAAAGCCTTGGAAGTCGTTGAGAAAGATATAATCTTTGACTTGATTCTTCTTAAACTTAGCTAAACATAATAAGTATTATGTATTCTATAAGTCTTTTCTTGACCATTAATTTATAATTTAACATCATATTCAATTTTCTTTTAAAAAACACATTATTGGTGCAATGGTTAAAAATAATCTAAAATAAGAAAACAATTACAATTTTACAGTTTCATGAAGAATATATTTAATGGCTCTATTAATTAAATATATATTAGGGATATATGGCATGGATTACTCTATTATTAAATAGATTTATTGACTTTTTCATCAATGCTCATGTTTAAAACAGAAATTCCTCACCTGTGTGTTTAGTTTTTGCTTTGCCTTTGTATATTTTTTAAAATTCTGGTTTTTTAAAGAATTGTAACCACGAATTTAGGTCATACCATCAATTTAGAAACATTCAATGCCCCCATAAATACTTCCTCATTTCATGCTATACCTAGGGTAGTTCACGTGTGCGTGATCATGATTAATGTATCTAGGCACAAGACCAATGTCTTTATTATTGCAAATAGCAGAGTTATTACTTCTAGACAGCGTTCAGACTGGTAATTCTTTCAATCTGTTTTTCTTTCAGTTGTAGAATCAAGTAATTAACAAAATGTCCAAGACATTTCCTATATGAATGTCTGTTGTTCTGTATGTATAGAGCTAGATTAGTGTGATTGGGATGAGGCAGAATGAGCATTCTTCTGGCCTAGATTCAACAATGGCTTGTGTGAGCAAATGAGATACCCTCCACTATAGTTTACAGGGAGAACAGTTAATTGAAAGGGTGATTGTGTCAGGACCACCTAACACAACAGATCACCGGAGAATGAAGTCAGGTAAAGAAGCTGTGTGGCTTCTGTGGCTAAGTGCAAGTTCTCACATCCCACTATAGTATGGGTCTGAATGCATCAGCTCTACAGATGATTTGAAAACTTAATCGAATCCATTTTATGTAAACTCACACCGACAGGCAAAGCTTCCAACAGTGACCTAGGACGGACTCTACTTAGAGCTCACTCCAGCCACCCAGCAAAAGCAGACACCTTTTTTGACATAAGTATTCTAGACAGGCTGCAAAATTTCAGTCTAGCTATGCAAAGTGATTTTCTTGTTGGTATAGTGCGGCTTCCAAATCGAGGTCTCCAGCTCTGTAATTGCAGGGAATAATCCCTCTGTGCCTTTCACCAACATAGAATACGAAACTCATTTCCTAATTGCTAAAGGTTTTCGTGCCCAGATCTTTATTTCCTAATGTAAAATCTGATGCATTTTAAATTTGATTTTGTAATTTGTGGAACTTAATTTTTTTTCTGCTTAATTAGGCACTAACAAGTAATGCAACGTGTGATGTGGGTCTTTCAAACCCTTTATGACATGAGCCTATGTCAAATCTTTTAAGAATAAATAGAGGAAATTAAATGAAAACATTGTCCCTTTGCCACACTTTTAATGTATGCTGGCTGAGCACTACCACACTGTTGTCTGCTTCAAGTAGTAAGTAAAAATTCCTTTTTGTTTTGTTTTGTTTTGTTTTGTTTGCCAGAGATAGGCAATAAGATCTGATCAGGAAGCTTACATTCATGCTGATTTTCTCATGTCTCTGCATTTGGCCACTCTTAAAAAATAAGTATTTCTGTGGGGCATAATTTTCCAATTTTTCTATGTTAATTAAAAGTAAAAACAATAAAAACTACTATTATTAATGTTATATTTTTATTGAACAGAAGTAGGAATAATATATTTGGGAGCTGAATTTAGGTTATACCCACTGATCAATAAATATCACATTTCTAATTTTGTGGTTTTTTTTAACTCAGACAGTAATAATTTATTTTAGGACCAAATTTAAAACATTGCTATATCATATCAATTTAGGAGCTGGTCCTCAGATGAGAGAGCTGTAGGCATGGCCTTCTGATATATAGTTTATCTGCAGGACAATCCAGCTGCTCTCAGGCTTTTACTATTTATGCCTTACTCTGCTTTATGATTGGTATAATTCCAACTTGGTCTCTGTTCTCTTCCTTTTGAAGTATCTCCCAAGAAAAAAATTCTGTGTTGTAAGATGGAGAGTTGTTTAATTTGTCACGTTATTGGCCTGTGATAAGTTTTCCACAGAAAGCTGGAGTATACAGTTCTCTAATGACCCTGTGCCTTCACATTCAGATGGCCACTGTCATCTTAAATGTGTAATAAGACATGCCAGCCAGATACAGTTTGTTGATAACTAAAAGAAAACAATGCCCCATGTAGTATGCTCTTTAATTCCCTCATCCTATTCAGCAGAATTCCATTATCATACAACCACTTGAATAGAACTTCTTTCTTTACTTTGAACATAATATGGTTATTTCCTGATGAAATCCACCACACTATCAGTGTTCTATGAAAATTTGAAACGTATCTTATTTTTTTGCTATTGCCATGATTTCAGTATAGGAATGGCAATACTGACTATTGTTTCCTTGGGACTTCCATAAATTATTTCCATCATGTACTTTACAATGCGTATTATTGAGCTAAATGTCTAATTAACTGAAGGAGGATGTGAAAATGATAGAAGAAATAATGTAAAAAATGTGATCTTTTTATCCACTTCTCTGTCCTGTAAAGTTGCTAGGAAATTGTCTTAGATTGCTGTCATTTGTGATGGAAAGAGTTTCTATAAATGAGCTAAGTTTCTATAAGATGAAATTCCAATATAGTGTTCCTTTCTCTACACTGAAGCCTAGCTGAATTCCTCAATTACACAAATATTCTTGTGGAATTGTAACAATGAAGGCTATGCAAGTACTCAGAACTATGTTGTTGATTAATAATATATTGATATCTATAGCTCTAGCTACTAATGTAATAAACAAACCATGACTTGTTCCTCATTTGACACAGTTCCTTGATATCATTGTCCTCTTGTAATACTAAGTTTATACTGTTTATGTTCATTCTGTGGTAGATCTATATCTATATAATTTTAAATATACATGTAAATATTAACTTTATCAATATTCATTAATTTGATATATTTAAATAAAGGTTATTTGTTTACTTTTCTATCCTCAAAGAAGTTATTTCTAGAATATAAATATTAAATTGATTGTCTGGGTAAAGAACACTGAGAGTAAGTGGTGTGGCCTAATAATTACGATGAAAGGGATTTTTTAATCATCCTGAGCCATGGAAGTTTATATCTAAGGCATGATACTCTAGTGAACACAGTAATGTATTAATATACAAGTATCTACTTAATTGGAAGCTGATTCAGTTTAGGGGGCAGGCATCTGATCCATATTGGAGGAATTCTGACAAAGTAGAGAGTGTGGGCACAGTTCATCTCCTCACCTTAGCTTTAGATATATAGGTATATAAAATATAATTATCAAGTTTACTCAGGGATCTCACAATGGGAATTGCTAATTTTCATATGCCACCTTTCACTTATCAGCCTTGAAAAGTTTGTTTAGCATCTCTTGATTAATTATTTTAAAAAATAAGAGTAGTCATTTATCCATGAGCAGAGAGTATTTGAGACAAAACCATGCTGTTTAGCCCACACCAGCTTTGGACAAATGACTGTATAGCCTAAGCCTCCTGAGTGTTTGAATTACAGGTACATGTTGCCATGCCAGGCTAAGCATCATTTGGAAAAATTTAAAAGGCAATGTTTATGGAGGGGCATAGCAGAGAAACTATGCCACTCAATCTGTCAGTAATAAATAAAAATTCTTTGCAAATGCGCTTTCAACCTTCTTCCCTTTTATATAATCATTGTTTTTAATATGTTTCTCTCTGATTTCTCAAGTATTTCCCTTACTTCATCCCCTATTTCTCTTCTATTGGTCTTATAAAACAAAATGTTGTTCTGTTATTCTAAGTGTATCATTAACCAGTATCTGAGTTCTTCATTGATGTGAGCTGCAAACATTAGACGTAACCTTGTATATAATTTTAGAAGAACCTTGGGCATTATATTTTATATGGTGATCATAATATTAGAAACACTGGCTTCTTATCATATCTGAAATAGTGTATAATAAGTGGTATATATGATATAATGTATGGCATATATAATATAATTTATCATGTCATGTGTCATATATCATATATTTCCTTCATATAAATTTTTTCACATATATTTTTTTCATTGATAGATAGATAGATAGATAGATAGATAGATAGATAGATAGATAGATACATAGATACATAGATACATAGATACATAGATAGATAGGCAGAGATATATGGACATGGACATAGACATAGACAATAGACATAGATATATGCAGTGATCATTCCTGACAGTGTTCACATTATGTTTCTTGTTATTCAGTTCGTAGTTATGACTAATTTTTAGTCATTTAAAAACTTCTTGTCTTATTTAATAGTTGAAATGCCTTCCATGAAAATAGTGGCTTCCACTTCTCCATGGAAGGACTTGTATTCTTAGCATTGGACAGTTTTAGGCATATATCCGCATGATTTTAAAATCAGATGAATGTTCAATACTGACTCTCAAAGAAGCTAAGTGGACAGAGACATGGAAAGTATCACTTCCTTAATCTGTGGCATGCAAGTCCTGGGAAGATCAGATGGATGTGTGTTTGGGAGAGTCATTTCAGTCCTGTGAGTCTGGACAGCCATTGTCTGCTCTGGGATTAGTTTGTCTTTGTAGCTCTTTGGTCTGCCTTTCACTGTGATTTTATACTAGAAGTGAAAATGACATTATAACGTTCTTTTCTGTGGTATATCCCACCAATTATTAATTATAGGCAGAAACATACTTGGTGAGAACATTAGTTTCCTGTTTCATAACTGTGCTGCCACTGATCTTTTAATGGTTTCCACATGAATATATTTTTTTCTGCTCGCCTCACCCTTGCCTCTTGATTCTTTGTAGAGTTGATCTGGCAATTAGTAATAATCTCACACCACTTCCCATTTCACTCGATATGATCTGTGCTTCTCAGTTCCATTTTCTGTATGCACAGCAGTTTTCAATTCCCTTTTCAATACAAGTCATGCAAACCTCTTTTGGTGTCAAGGAAGGATAGAGGGAGGGTGGAATCCAACTGCTCAGGCCAGATGGTGGGAAATCAGATGACAGAACAAAGGATCACACAACTACTCAACTCCCATGTTGTTTCCGCCTTTTCTATCAAGAAGGATGAGGTTTAATCTGGATGGGGTAAAAACAACTATGGTTACTGGAATGGGAGCACAATTGTTGGTCCAGTGTCTGACTGTTCTAAGGTACTTCAAGCCTCTGGCTAGCCAAATCACATTCCAGAATTCTAAGAGAGTGGTAGAGGTTGATGGAGTACAACTTCCACTTATTTTGTGGAGCCACAGGGAACAACCATAGTATTTGGAAATTGAAGGGAAAGTCCTGCTCTAGGTATCAAAAAAAAATATTTGGAGGGATAGAAGTTGCTGTTAATGCCAGTTGTAGAAGCTCAGCAGATTTCCACAGTAGATGTTTAGAAAAAGGTGACCTCATACAAGGACTGTGATGAATTCCCTGGGAGCAACCTTCGTATGGTAAGCTTCTTTGTTTGGATTTTCTACTAGAGTAATAGATGAAAGAATTTGCATAAAAGAATGGTATGTGGGGATTCCCAATACATTTCATATAGTCCTTATTTCCTTGTGAGAAACAAAAGTATAGTGTCTTAGTTAGGGTTTCCAATGCTGTGAACAGACACCACGACCAAGACAACTCATATAAGGGACAGATTTTAATTGGGGCTAGCTCACAGGTTCAAAGGTTCAGTCTATTGTCACCAAGGCAAGAACATGGCAGCAATCAAGCAGATGTGGGGCTAGAGGAGCTGAGAGTTCTACATCTTAATTTAAAGGCAGAAAAGAGAAGGCTGGCTCCCAGTAAGGTAGGACAAGGATCTTAAAGCTCATGCCCACAGTAACACACTTCATCCAACAAGGCCACACCTCCAAATAGTGCTACTCCTTGGGCCAAGCATATTTAAACCACCATAAATAGAAAGCAGCTCTGATTAGAAAATCTATTTCTGTTTAGGGAAGAGAAAGTAATATGCTTGAAAGAACTAGTTAACCATCAACAGGTTAATATATTGTTCTAATGACATGTGAGCAGAGAGATAGTAAAGGTGACATCTGGTATATTAATTAGGGAAAATTAAAAAAGAAAGGCCCTGTAATGGGCCTTTATGGGTAGAAAGCACTCTAAAGACTAAAACATTTCACTACTGCAGAATCAGCACTGAAGTCTTAGGTTTGAGGGTTGCTGTGATTTTGATAGCATATTAGGCAACACAGGGTGTATCAGGCATTCATAGGCTTTACATCAAGCCACTGTCTCATACACCAATAAGCAAGCAACTGTAATGGGAAACAAAGGGGACAGTTACAAGAGGGAGAATAAAGAGACTCTATCCACATCACTCATGCACTTCCTATATACTTTGTTATTTATCTTTGATCAATTAAAAACTAAATGCCCATTATACTCTAACCTATGTGATTTCCTGGGTATAAATAAATATGTTCAGTGGAAGTTTTCAGGATTATCCATATGTATCTAGAGATGATTTTGATGGCATTTTATAAACTATTACCCTTGAACTGTATGGAAAAGAATTCATACAACAGGACATTTTGCCTGTACTTACCACAAGACCAAGCACTAAAAAATAAATAATATATTAACTTACTATGTAGTTCAGTGCATTTTTGTAAGACATGAATTTTCTGTGGGGCAAGGGATTAAACACAGTGGTGTATATATGAGTGTGTGCTTACATGTGTATATGTGTGTATATACATGTGTACACATGAATATGTGTGCATTGGAATAGGTACTGAACAGGTACTGTGTGAGTGTACATGTGCATGCCTTGGAACAGATATTGCTGAGTCTCTACGAGGTTAGTCTCTTTCCATACCTTCTTAATTGTGTCTCTCTTTGATTTTGTAAATTTTTTTTTTTTTGCTTAAGTACTTGCAACATAAGACTTGACATAACTACTAGGTACACTTGAACTAGACAGAAGGTTAACAATAGACAATAAAACATGCCAGCAGCCTAAAATGAAGAAAGATTTTTTTTAATCACTATATTTTGTACTCAATCTGGATCACCAAGGAGTGTAGGCAGATAGTAGGAGACTAGACGTCTACCTAGAAGCTCTGTCCAGATGTGTTTCTTCACATAAAGCCTGCAAAAAGAGAACACAGGCACCACACACATGTTTCTGATGAATTGTATTTTTATTTACCCATAATTTCCTCTTCACTCACTGCCTGAGTTCACAGCAAAGAAATCTCATCAGAAAACTTAGCAATGATAACTTCCCTAAACCTATTATAGGTCTCTTATGAATGAGATTACTCATTTTTAATATTAAGCCACACATGGTTTATGAATTTACATAAATTCTTTATTAATGCATTGACAGTCTTGTCCTACATATGTATATTGATTACGTCATGTTGAAATAATCTTCCTTTCATGCTTGAACAACTATTTTAGTGCAAAGGATGTAAGTCCATCAACTGAAGGGAATATGTTCCTGTCTCCTTTTGATTTTTAACGTTTATCATTCCTTTCAAAACTTTTATATTACAAATTAAAATTATATAGCAAGGCAATACCTTTGCTATGAAATATTTTAAGGATCATATAGATAACACTATGGTAAATATTATAAATTTATAAAATTATATAAGAATATCAAATAAGAAATTAACTCATATATGTTTCAGAAGTTATGGTTATCTCCAAAATTTTTATAAAGAGCCTTCACATAATAAGACCCCGAAAGTATACCAGAATTAGAATATGACCATTAGCCAGGTTAAATACAATGAGAAACAGGATCATCCATTTTTCTAATTCCTACTTAATATTAACCATGAAAGCAATTTTGTGCTGAAAGTGAAATTCCATTATAAAGATTGTTGATTCAAATGTTGGAAATTATCATTCCCCGTGTCTACAGAACACCGTAGGAATTCAACAGTGAGGTACATTTAGACCAGGCTTGCCAATCTTTAGTTGAGGTAGGACCAAGAGTTAATGGTTTTCTATCCCTGACTTCCAAAATCTTTTGCTCCAGGATATTATAGTTGTTAGACTTTAAACACAGTTCCATGGGATCAAAGCTCTCACTCCTCCCTAAAATTGACATGCTAATGTCTCACAGCAAAGCTCTTCAAAAGGATATATTTAATCTTATGAATGAAAACAGGATGGAAACTTTATGTGTGCATATCATCTTAGCTCTGTATGTTTTATTTTTTATTTTTATTAAAAATAGATTCAGACTACTGTTTCCCCAACCTTCCACTTCCCCCAAATACCCCTAACACCTCCCACCTCTCTGCAGTCTATTCCCTCTCCATTTCATCTCCAGAAAGTAGCAATCCTTCCAGTGATGGTAACCAACCAGGACCAAACAAGATATGATAAGACGAGGCAATCTCATATCGCGATTGGACAAGGTCACCCAGTAGGGTGAGAAGAGTCTCAAGGGCAGGCAAAAGAGTCGGAGCACTCCTGTTCCCACTGACAGGAGTCCCACAAATACACCAAGCTAACAGCTTTAGCATGCATTTAGAGAATCTGGTGCAGATTCATGGAAGCCCACTGCTTGCTCCCTGTGAGTTTGAGTCTCTGTGAGTCCACATGAGCTGTGCTTAGTTGATTTGGAGGGCCGTGTTCTCCTGGTGTTCTCCATCCCCTATGACTCCTACAGATGTCCATCTTCCAAGGGGTTCCCCAATCTCAGACCCAGTGGAGATATCCAATTTAGACTCTCTCTCTTTCTATGCATAGTGACTGGCTGGGGGGGGGTCTGTATGTTCTCTTATAGACTGCCACGGGAAGCCTCTATGATGGATGACTAGACAAGACACTGATCTATAAGTATAGCGTAATATCATTAAAAATCATCCTATTGAGTAGCCCTGTCCAATCTTACTGTTCTTTTTCCAGTTGTGTTTGCTTCTGCCCTAGGTCTCTGGAATGTCTAGTCTCCCATCTCTGTCCATCCAGGTAGTGTCAAGCATAGGCTCCCTTTTATAGAATGGGCTGGACATTAAATCAGATATTGGTTAACCACTCCCACAAGTTCTGTGCCATCATTGCCCCAGCACATTTTCAGGCAGGTCATATTGTAGGTGGAGGGCTTTGTGGCTGGGTTAGTATTAAGAATTCTTTTTCCATAGCCTGCAGAGTTTCTTCTCATGCTAAAGAGACTAGGATGTAGGGGTGAATGCTCCATGCAGGCACCAGCTTGAATTCTCCACACACAATGATCTATGTGGCTAATGCCCTTGGCAATAGGTTTCCTGCTGTCAGATTTTAAAGGCAGACCTCCTGCTCTAGCATTAGCCTGGGTAGTTTTGGAATCTGCCCCGGTACCTTATCCACCACTAACTCAACCAAATGCAACCCACTTGCATCACTGGAAGCCTCGCCTGGCTGCAAAAGATGGCAAGTTCAGGTTTCATATCATCCATTACTAGGAGGTATCACAAGTGTCAGAGTCAAGATTTCAGAATGAACTACTGCACTACATTTCTTCACCACTTCCAAATACTTCCTCAATTTCAGCTGTCTCTATATACTCTCTTCTTCCACATCCCCCCGCCCACAACATAACCCTTCACACTCCCATCTCCAGCTACCCTCATTCCACCTGAAAACTTATCCTACTTCCCCTTGCCAGGAAGGTCCTTGTTTTCCCTTAGAGCCCTCATCTTTGTCTTACTGCTGGGACTATAGACTATAGCTTGATTACCATTCACTCAATAGGAAATAAACAATTATACGTCCATATATACCATATTTGTCTTTGTAGGTCTGGGTTATCTCACCCGGGATATTTTTTTTTTCAAGTTCCACCAATTTGCCTGCAAATTTCATGATGTCATATTTTTAACAGCTGAGTAATATTCCATTGTGTGGATGTCCCATATTTTCTTTATCCATTATTCAGTTGTTTCCAGTTTCTGAATAAAGCTGTAGTGATCACCGCTGTAGCTCTATGTGTTTATAGAGCAAGGAGAGGAGAGGGAGTGGAAGAGAAAAAGAAAAGAGAGCAGTTTTGTATATACATGCTTGTGCATATGTATAAACATATGAAATGAAGGGCATTATGAAGAGAAATAAATAGCATAACATTTTTGACTCTATACCTTCACCCTTCCCATTAGAAGGTCCTCTTCCATCACATCTGTTTATCCTTCACAGTCTAGAAACATGCAGAATGCAGAATACCTTCACTATGTTCTTCCCCATATATCAATTTTAAATATATCTTCTTGCAAAGAATATTTTGCAAAGTACATGACTATCTTATGAGTTGTCTGTGGGAGGTACTAACATTGCCTTTGTGATTTCTCATTATGCAAAAAGTTGTATTAATAGTTTTGAGCAGAGCTTGGATTTTGCCAAACCATTGAGTAGCCTCCAATGTGTGATCAGTCTCCTTGGCTCATCGGTGCAGTCAAAAACACCTACAGAGGAAGCAACTCTGATTCAATAATTTTATCCTATGTGTTCCAAAGGTCAAATCAAATTGTCCTTATATAAGCTCAAATAAATGAGAACTTCCTCTTCGTCATCATTGAATGACATTTTTGTTTAGTCTGTATGAGTCACCATCCATTGTTGCCTGTCTGCCTTTCTTCCCTTGGCATACTTTGCACCATTATTTTATAGATCATATATTCCCATATTGTTGAAAGCTTTTTAATGAATGTCTTCATTGTATCTTTTTCTTTTCTACTATCTTCCTCCAAGCTTTTGTGTTTCCCACATGCCCATATCAGAAAAATCAGCTAATAAACTCCCTGTGGTAGCTTGTATGACCTTTGTGTTTGTGTGAGTCACTTATAAACAATTTATTAAGAAGCTTTGGAGAGAAAATATTTTCCTTCTGTGATATCTACTATTTAATAACAAATGGCCAAGTTTCAGCACTGTGATATGTGAATCTGGAACGGTTATGCTATGTGGTAGGGAAAAATATTTTGTTTAATCATGAGTTCCAGTGGTATTCCAATCAAAAACCTTTCACTACGGCAAAATTGCTCATATCAATTCTACATTATTATATTTCATCAACACCAAAGATGGTAACTATTAACAAAATACAGGAGCTGTTTTACATTGGTTCAGTTCTCTGTTTTGAAGATTATTATATTAATTTTATATATGGGTAATAATATTAAAATATTTATTATAGATTAACTGTGTGTAAAGTAGCTAGGATATTCTAAAAATCATTTTTGCTCATTTGTAATTTTTGCCTAACACAATCCCTAAATGATTTTGTGTCTAAGAATATAGATTTCTTAGATTCTTATTGCTAGTCCTAGAGGAAGAAGGACCATTCTTCTGGAATATTGTTATAGGTATTTCTTGTGGTTTTCATTCAAGGTGAGAAAGATCTGTGTATTTATCAACTTCCAGGATTTGCCTAATGATGAATTGTGAACTCTTGCTAGTAAATAGTTCTTTATAAGGACTGGAGGAGTCACCAAATTCAGGGGGAAAAAATTTAGTAAACAATTTGATGTGTGTGGGAACAAGTATCCAGACTCATTATAGTGGCAGGGCTTAGCTAACCACTGACCTTAGTGACTGCACTGGGCATGTATTGTGGATGGTTGGTGAAATGTTGGGTATTTTAAAGAGGGTCTTCATGTGTATAATCATGGAGCTTCACTTGGCCCGATGAAGCATGACACTAAGAGTGAACAGGGAAACCTTACAAGGGCTCAACCCAACACAAACAACTTCAGACAACTCAGGGTCATTGAAAGGTGAGGAAATAGTCTTCTCCAAGGAATAACACAACAATTGATTACACAATACCAATGTCTGATTTGAAAATACACATTTTATGAGAAACATTATACTTTCAGAACAGGTTAAATTTAGGAGTGTGTGTGTGTGTGTGTGTGTGTGTGTGTGTGTGTGTGTGTGTGAAAGAGAGAGAGAGAGGAGAGAGGAGAGAGAAAGAAAAAGACACAGAGATAGACACACATGCTGAGAGACAAACAGACATACATACACTGAATTGCAGAAACATAAGAGAGACATAAATAGACACACAAAGAGAAAGACAGAGATAAACAGAGACAAAGAGACACAGAGATAGAGAGATAGACACACTGAGAGAGACATACACAGAGACACAGAATTGCAGAGACAAAGAGAAACAGAAAGATAGACACACACACAGAAACAGAGACAGAGATGCAGAGGCACAGAGAGACAGTCCAACACACACACACCAAAAGAGGGAGGGGAGGAGGAGGGAGACAGAGGGAGGGGTAAGGGGAGGGAGAGGGAGAGGGAGAGAGGGAGAGGAAGGAGGAGGGAGAGGGAAAGGGAGAGGGGAAGGGAGGGGGAGAGGGAGAGAGAAAGAACAAGAAGGGATGTATGGAAAGGTTTTTGGAGGGAGGAAAGGGAAGAAAGAAGTGCAATTATGTTATAATGTCAAAATGAAGAAGAGTTTTCAGTTTGGAAGAAGAAAGGGGAAAGGTGAGATTATATATTTATAATCTCAAAAAATTAATTTTAAAAAAATTCTTGAAAAATGTATTCATGTATGCTTCTTTCTGACATTCTCTGATATATCCCCAATTTAAATTTAAGCTTCTATTTTCTGAATTTAAGTGTGCTATTGAAGGGTAATTGGAGTTATTCAGCCAGGAGCATTGTGTGTAAAAGTTTTCTTTTTAAACAACTAATAGACAAACAAAAATTTGCATATGCTTAAGTATACAAAGCACATATGGTACATACTCACTTCTGTAGTCAGATTAGCCTGTGTCGGATTTTATGTTCATGTTTTCTAGGTGCTCGTCTCTAAAATGTGTACACCTAGGAAACCTAAATGGACCCAGCAGGTTCCATATGTATGTTTATTTCTATATAGATATACCAGTAAGAATAAATAAGAGGACATGAGTTTGAAAGGGAACTAGGAAAGATGGAGACTGAAAAATATTTTATCATATATAATGACAACAAATTTCATTAAACGATAAAAACAACCTGTTCTCAGTGAATTTCAAGCACATAAAATGATTTGTTTTTTTCACTGTCATTATGTTATACTTTCAATACCCCACACTACGTTATCTGCCTCATGACCAAAAGCTTGTACCATCTGACCAATGTTTCCCATCTTCCCCTAAATAGATCCCTGACAATCATGATTCCACTCTTTGCTTCTCTGTTTGACTATTTTAAATGCCACCAATAAGTGACTACACAAGTCTTTACTCTTCTGAGCCTGGGTAGTTTCACTTAACATGATGATCTGCATGTTTATCAGTGTTGTCATAAATGGCAAGAGTTTCACAGATTGTTAATCACTTGCCTTTTTTTTTTTTTTTCTACTACCTCCATGAACAACACTGTGATGCACATTCACATACCAAGCTGCTATTGAGGTATGGTTGTCGATGCCTTGTTTATATTACTCAGAAATTGGAATGCTGTAGGGTTACAGGTCTGCGTCTGTCCTGCCAGAGTACAGCTGCTTGGGGAAGCAGAACTTTGGGAGTTTGGTCACATTTACCACACACTTGGTGGTGGTGGTGGTGGTTGAGTGCAGAGAAGCCTTCTACCACAGGAGATTAGGCTGTGACTCTGTAGGCAAAGACCTTCTTCATGGCTTCCCATGACAGATCATGATGAAAAGTCCTTGATTCAAAACAATTTATTGTCATGGTAGAAAGTGGATGCATAAAATCATGTCCTGCTCCTCATGGTGGACATGAGATTAAATACCTTTTGCAGAGAGGAATCTCTGGGATGGGAAGCTTATTGGCTAATCCCTTTATACCTCCAGGTACCTCATTAGCATGGAGAACTCTGCTTTGGGCCTATGTGACCACAGTTCACATCTCTTTTATGTGAGAAGCATGGCACGTGTTTCAAGTCAGGAGTCTGGCAGGGAATTGGGAGTCACTTAAGCCCCAGATGTGTGCTCGCTGCATCTCTGGGTCTCGACCTACTCTACCTTACCAAACTTGCTGGCATGGTTTTACATCCCACAGATTGCTACATCATGTAGGATTCTATTTTCAATTTTGAGGGGCTTACATTCTCTACTCATGATAGCTAAGGTGTGTGTGACTGTGTGTGTGTGTGTGTGTGTGTGTGTGTGTGTGTGTGTGTATGTGTGAATGGTATTATAGGGATTACTATAAGAATTTCATGACATACATCCATCAATTTCTGTAGTAAGCATTTTTTAGAACTATCAGTTTTCCAAGCTGTCAATGAGATAATTTTGAATATATTCACCTTCTCATCATATTTTTGCACTGATGCTTCATAGTCCTCCATATTCTTCTTTTTCCTTAGTTAACCTTTTAATAAGCGAAGCATTTATTTTGATACTTACTGTGAATATGATTTTTCTTAAGTTCTTGGTTTTTTATTAATATTCTGAAAATGAATTTATTTGGGCATGTTTCTTTTATATTATAAATTTTGTTGACTGTGTTCACAAGCTCTAACTTTTGGGGGAGGATGCATCAGATGTAGCAGGGTGGTTTGGTACCTAGGGGATGGGGTGCTCTCTCCCTCTGAGAAGAGAGGGAAGAGAGTAGGAGAGAATGAGAGGAGAGGAGGCAGGGAGGCAGCGATTGGGATGTAAAGTGAAAAATATCTAATGAAAAAGATATTATTTTCAGGAAAAAAATTGGCATTTTCTTTACCTACTTGTTTTTTTATTTTCTTTTACTTAGTCTGAACTGACCTCCCTGCGTCGCGTTCGTGGAGTTGACAGGAGTTGACTTTTTGACCTTGTGGGAAATCTTTCAAATTTGCCATTGAAATGACGTTATCTCTAGATTTGTATTTATGGATATTAGTATGTTGGAATATGTTTCTTCTATAGTCAATTTCTTCAGTTTCTTTTTTTCTTTTTTAATAGAGAAAAGGATGTAGGGTTTTGTCTAACGATCTGTTGCACACATTATATGGTCATGCAGTTTTAGTTTATTCTGCCACCACATTAATGGCATTAAATGTGTAGTGGGCGATGGTGCATGTTCCCTTAAGCATGCAGTTCGATACAGTTTGCTGGGTTGCACTGAGGATTTTGACACATGTGTTCATAAGAGACATTAATCCCTGCTTTCTTCATTCATAGTACAGTCATCTGGACTTGAATCAGGTTGTATTTGTTAAGTGGATTTAGAGTTTTACTTTTCCGTTTCTCTTCCTTTCCACGTATATCTGTGTTTTTCTCTCTGGGTGTATGAATGTGTGTATGGCATGAGCATTGCATCACACATGCCATAGTGAGAATGTACAGAACAACAGACGACTGTTTGGACCCGAGTTCCAAGCATCACACTCTAGTCACCAGGCGCACACAGCAGCAGTCTTCACTTGCTGAATCATCTGGTGGCTCAAGAAAAAAACAATTCTCTTCATTTTTTTAAAATATGAACTTGAAAAGTATTGATGTTGCTCTCTTAAACACTACGGAATTAATCTATGAGGCCATAAGAGTCTGTGCGCTGAGTCTTTCTTATTGTGAGGTTTATTCATTATTTTAAGTAAAATGAAGCTAATACTATAGTCAGCAGAGCTCAGGTTTGACTTATTAATACAAAACTGCTTTGGATTTTCCTGGAGGGATCTCTCCCATTTCACTTCCCGTTTGCACATCTTTCTTCATTTCAAACCTTTCATGTTATTATATTTCTTACTAGAAGATGGGACTGCACCATATCCATTTTATATATTTACATTTTATATCTCAAATGGTGCAGATTTCAAATCTATTAATTTAAGAGGTTTTCAATGTTTCTTCCTCAAGTGCTCATTTATTCCCCATTTAGCTATTTTCATCCTATAAATGGAACTGAAGCTACTTCCTTGAGGGGTAAATACTTTAGAGTAGTTGAATCCTTTGAATCTTTTAAAGCATAGATGCCATTGTAGCTTGCATTTAGCCTATTCTTGATCTTAAATTGGTGATTAGGAAATGCGAAACTGATAAATAGGAGAACAGAGTTCTAGGAACGGGGACCCCATTAACCCATCGCTCTCTGACGTCCTAGGAGTTGCTTTTATTTAATTGTAAAAGATCAACAGAAAGGTACAAGGTAAATGCAATAAGTAAGACAAATAAAAAGTGTATTTTTGAGGTTATAGATCATTATAAGTAGCAAGCCCTACTTAAGTAGAAGAAGGGGTGTCTATGATCTTTCTTTGAGCACAATTGGATTGAATAAAGATTTGAGCTGAGGCCAAAACTAATTTCATGAGGGTTCATGTCTTTATTATATTAATAGGTATTTATGTATATGTGATATGTATATATGCATGTGTCATCATAGTTACAGTAATAACTGCATTCCTTGGGTTCTTCTGTTTTTATCAAATGCCCCGATAGTGCCTAGTGTGATACATACTTTTTAATTTTCACTCTATTTCCAGTATCCTTATTTTTAACGATCTCGTGCTGGGGAAAATTATACTTTAAAAATATTAATTTACCCCAACATATACAAAAACAGCTTCAGGAGAAGACATCGCATGTATGTTCCTAAATCAAGTCAGGAAGACGCTAATCAGACTATGTGGGTTAAAAGTGGTATCTGGGCAGTGGTGGCACACGCCTTTAATCCCAGCACTTGGGAGGCAGAGGCAGGCAGATTTCTGAGTTTGAGGCCAGCCTGGTCTACAAAGTGAATTCCAGGACAGCCAGGGCTATACAGAGAAACCCTGTTTTGAAAAACCAAACCAAAACAAAACAAAAGTGGTGGGCTTGCGACTGGCCCAGGGCTCGGGCTACTAGGCAAGGTGGTACACAGGAAGCTGGTTCCCCACGCTGCTACACAGTGGGCATTGGACTGCGAGAAGCCCCAGGTCCCCACTCAGATGGTGGGGAAGCACAATCTGAGGTCACTGCAGAACTACTGGGAGCTGGTTTTGGGATCCCAGCTTGCAAGGAGGCTTAGATCAGCAAGTTCTCAGGTTCTCAGGCACCACAGACTCTAAGGTGAGAACAGAGTTGGGGCCTGTGGGTAGGCTCTGGCCAGGGCCTAAGGGAAAAGGGCAGGAGGAGGGAAATCCCACAGGTTCCCATGGGGAGGAGAGTGCTGGGCTTGCATGGTCCGCAGTTTTCTCATGCAGCTTGGGTTAGTGAAGACCATCTCTGAGCTCTGAGAGGCTTCCCATGGGAGATTAGATGTGTGGCTCATTAGAAGACCTGCTCCGTTGCTCCAGCACAGTGGATCTCGATGAGAAGAGGCAGTCCAGGGTTTTAAGATGTTTATTGTAGAAAGGCTGAGAGAGGGAGAAAAGTAGAGAAGTAGACTCCAGCCATGGCCATGTAAAGAGAGGGAAGAAGGGAAGGTGGAGAGCGGGAAGCAAGAGGGGAAGAGACAAAAGCAAGAGAGTAAGAGAATAAGAGATGGAGGAGGGGGCAAACAACAGTCCCTTTTATAGTGGGCCAGGCCTACCTGGCTGTTGTCCGGTAACTGTGGGGGTGGAGTCCAGACAGAATACCAGGAGCTTGGGGCACTCATTGCCTATGTGTCTGAAGGCCACTGAATTAAGGAACTGGGGCATTTTGTCAGGAGTCTAATGTCTGGGAGGGAGCATGTGGCAAACTTCCTTCCGTCCCTTGAAGAATTATCTTCCAGGTCTCTGGGGTTTAAACCTAGCTTGACCAGAAAACAGGCTGCCTTTCAAGGTCCCACAAGACTAACAAGTTTTCCTAAAGTTACTGCAAGTCTTACTGATGCAACTATTGTGTCTACTCATGAAAATTCTTCTTTTATTTGGTATATTCTCTGCTCATCTTTTGTGGCTGCATCACAAGACTCAGCCTCCACTTGCCCCCTGACCATGATAGTCCTAGAATGGAATAGGTCAGTAGTTCCTCTGTTAAGGTGCTATGCCCTCCACCTTTTGCATGTTGTTCAAAGAAGACAGACAAGCCTGCCTCTGTAGTGAGTTTAAATGCCATCATCCTCCCCAACTGAGCTATATTTTCATATAGAACCTGAGTATGCTTTTTTTTTTTTTTAACCTCTTCTTCAATTGACTGAAAATGCAATTAGGCATGCACACATTTGCGGAAGTTTTTGTATCTATTTTTCTATCCAGAACTACATTTCCAAAAATGGAGTATTATTTCGATTCATGAGTTGGTTAATAAACATTAAGCAGAAAGAAAGAAAATTACCCAAAGACAATGGTTGCTATAAAATCCTAATAAAAGCATAACATTCCTATTAATTATACTATAAAAAAAAAAAGCCCAGGCTTTCGTTTCATGTTCTGTCTGTAAATCCTGTGGAGGCATGATGTCATGTTATTTTAAGCCCTGGTTACATTCTCTAAACTTGACAAAGTCTTGACTATGACTAAGTAGTGACTTGTGGAATACAGACATAAAATCAGTTCATATAAGTACTTTTCTCTTTTTAAAGTTTTATAAGTGTTATCTTCAAATAACTTTTAGCTAACAAATTCCCTTTCTCCCCTATCATGCATACACATACATATTCACACAAACTCACATACACTCACACATACACATTTATATATTCGCACAGTCACATTCAGAAAAAAAAATACAATCACATACACTCATACACACAGAGACACACACATACATATACACAGTAACACACAGTAGCACACACACGTGTACATACACTAGCATACACACATATACACGCTCACATATACTCACAGACTTACACATACATACACACATACACACTCACATACAGTCATACTCATACAAGCATTCACACACACACACACTTACAGACACACACATGGACACTCATACACACACACACACACACACACACACAAAACCAGTCATTTTGAACATGATAATTTATTTTTCACTTTTTACTTTTTGTCATTCTAACATGGAGATATCAGTATTTGTTATAATGATGATGTAAAAACTGAAATGAAAACTTTCATGGATATCAGTGGATATTGCTCCCAAGATGTTGTAGTTTGTAACTAACATTGCTAGTTATTTAGCCTTTGAAACCTTAAACAAGAAACAAAAGAATAAGGTTTTCATTTTTTTTTCAGAATACCTAATACAAAAAGCTAAGAAAACGAATACAATTGTTACTTAACAAACATATTTAACAAATTAATGCATAGCTAGGACATTTTTGAGATGTAAAAGGCATCAAGTTGCTTGGAACAATTGATACGTTAAAAGTCCTTTTTTGCATCTAAATAATTACTTATGACATAAGTTTTAAAAACTATTAATGGTGGATTTAGACTGAATAATTGACTTTTTCACATTCACTTAAGTACTTACATTTGCATATATACATATATGTATATATGTGCATGCATAAATATTTATATATATATATATAAACATACATATCCTTCTATGTATGTGTGTGTATATATGTATATGTATACGTATATGTATATGTATGGGTATGTATATTTATATATATATACACATATGTATACTTATTATATATACATATTATATATACATATATACATAAACTTTATAAATTTGATGATTTTTTCCAAATTTTCATATTCTGCCCTCATGCTTTTTGTATGATTTAAAAGGAATCCAGTTTTTATAAATTCATTAGAAGTCAGTTTTTAATTCGTGAATTAGTACCAGATTAAAGAGTCTCTAACTTGCTGCTGAGGGGTTTTGCTGACAGCAGAATTACATATGGTAACTGTGAAGTCCTTGAGCAGAGGCCGAGTTCCCACTTTAGACTGATCTTAATATCCTGTCTATTTGTTGATAGAATGAATGATTGTTCAACTATTGAACATGTGGTTTGAACAAGAATAGTGTCCTTATGCTCACATGTTTTAATGCTTGGCTATCGGAGTGATGCTATTTGAAAGAGATGAGGAGGCATGGCCTGGTTGGATGGAGGAGGTTTGGCCTTGTTGAAGAGTGGGTCACTGGACATGGGTGTGCAGCAGATGTGCAGCTCAGCCTTCATGTGGGGTCGCAGCAAATGGATCAGGGGCTGTCCCTAAAGCTGTTGCCGGTCTGTGGAGTCTGTTTCCCTGCCTGGGCCGCCTTGTCTGGCCTCAGTGGGAGAGGATGACCTAGTCCTGCAGGGATTTGATGTGCCAGCGATGAGGAGGTTACCCAGGGGGACACTCCACCCTCTCAGAGAAGAAGAGGAAGTGGGCAGGGGGCAGTGTCCTGGATGCAAAGAAAATTAATTAATTAAATAATACAGGGCCAAAAGTCCAAACCAGTCCCAGTCTCTCTTTTTTTTCTGCTTCCTATTGATCCACATATAGAACTCCCAGCTACTTCGGCCCCATGTCTGCCTGCATGCAGCCATGATCCCAGCCATGAGGAGAATGGTCTAAAATCTCTGAAACTCTAGGCAAGCCCAATTAAGTTCTCTTTTTAAAAAAAAAAAAAAATGAGTTGCCGTGGTCAAGGTGTCTCTTCACAGCAGTAGAACTCTGGACAAGGCAGGATGAAACAGCCGGGCGTGGTGGCGCACGCCTTTAAACCCAGCACTCAGGAGGCAGAGGCAGGCGGATTTCTGAGTTCGAGGCCAGCCTGGTCTACAAAGTGAGTTCCAGGACAACCATGGCTACACGGAGAAACCCTGTCTCGAAAAAAAAAAAAAAAAAAAAAAAAAAAAAAAAAAAAGACAGGATGAAACATTGAATAAGCAAGAGAGAGAAAGCTACAGTGACGCGGGTCATGGAAATGCGTGATTAGTCAGAGCACTACTAAGCACGTCAGAGTCAGCAAATAAGTAACTTCGCTTCTTTTTACAATTGTAAAAAAAATTTATAAACTTCACATTTGAAGTAAGTAAATCATAGGAGTTGCTTCATCACCAGGTTTAGAATTTTGATTTGAAATTGTCCAGAACTGTGAGACACGGAACTAGATGACTTTTTGAAATTGAATTTCTGGGATTCTATTTACTCAAACAAGGAGTAAATAGCTTTGGAAATTAAAACTGCCTCTAAACAGATCTCTTATTTCCTTGTGGGATTGTTTTCAAACCCAGGATCCAGTGTTAGTCTGTCACTTCCAGATTATTAGATTTCAGTTCATTCACCTTAATTTGCATAATTTTTTTGCTAAATTCCTTCTGGAGTGTACGTTTGTGTGGCTATATGCATGCGTTGATGGTTTTAAACATTCTCTCCATGTGCTAGAGTATTTTTCTTGATGATTTTTTTGGTGTAGAGGGTACAGAATAGAATCTGTGTTGGACTGTTTCCCAGAGCACATTAAATACAATCCAGATAAAATGCCAGCCGAATAGTTTGAAAATAGTATGAAAGATTGGGTGTGGTGGAGGTTTGGGGATCTCCTTCTGATCAAGGCTATCCCCATCACACAGCATGTTTGAGGAGATCCTGGAATACGTGAAATTCTGTGCCAAAATTTAGTGCATGAAATAAAAAAAAAAAAAGGATTAAAAACAGTGAGCATCCTAGATCCTAGTTAGCAGTCTTTCCATGATGTCATATATATGTCTTTATACAAACTTATAGTATGTGCCTGGCATATTTATTAAATTTTGTTCAACATCAAGGAATTTATGCTTCGTAATGATGGTGTTTCTGAACTTAGTTTGACTTTTTTTGTGATTTAGAAGTGCTGGCAGGGACATTAACGTAAAAACAAGTGAATTAATTAATCATTTTAACTTACTGATATATTTAAGGTTAGAATGAAGTCATATTTATAAAAAAATTGTATCTACTTAAAGCATTTCTAGGTAATATTGTCATACAATTTGGCTCTGCATGGAAGCTAGTAGACTTTTTCTAAACTATGATAGGAGATCAGGCAGGATGGAGTATAACCAAGACAGTCTTGCAAACAAGTAAGACAAACTCATCCCAGCAGCAGAACAAGCTTTGATATTTACGGAAGTGACACACTAGGCGGCAGATTCGATGAACACTGGGTTTTTCTTATATTTAATTATATATTACATATATAAGCATATATAAATACAAGTCATTGGTGAGGATCAAGAGACAAGGACAGACCAGATTGTTGACAGTTGGCAGATCAAAAGGAGTGTATTCTTGAGGGAGATAGGTAGGTAAGTTATAGATTTCATGATTTAAATAACTATGGGAAAATTTTAATGTGATTACATGAAGATCTAAATATCTACACAAACCCCACTACACAAGGACTAATGACATAAACCAATAGAAAAATATCTAACATGTTAGAGAATAAAAGGTACTTAGATGATGCATGGTTTCAGTCACTTGGAAGGTAAATTTGTCTTATGGATTGGATGACTGATGGGGTAGAGATAGAGATGCCTAGAAAAGTCAGGCAGATTGGAGAGCTGGGTTACTGAGGAAAGAAATACAACTAGATAAGATGAGTAACTTGTAGTGGTCAATAATCCTGAAAGGTGACTATAGTGAATTTTAAGCTTAAGTAACTTTAACCTTAAAAGTCTCTTCATTTTACTCTGAATAATAATGTAATAATAGATGTTATTAATAATTTTTCTGATACTTATTTGTGTAGTCTTACATAGTATTTTTAAAAATGAAGTTTCAATTGTTTTCTGTTTCTCTCATAGGAGATAGTTAAAGATGGGTAAGGAAAAATATGAAAGAATCTTAGATTATGTTAAATAATAAAATTAAAACTCTTCATTACTAAAAGTCCTAAGGTACTTTTAATTATCTGTTTGTTTGAAAGGATAAGACCAACTGATCAACTGTTTAAAGATTCAAAGACATCATACCATCTGCTGAGATGTTTATGTGTATAATGAGAGGCATGAGCAATCGCTATTCATAGAATTATGTCTTTATCACCTATTAAACAATGTTTTGATCTTTTGACTCTGTGTGTGTGTGTGTGTGTGTGTGTGTGTGCGTGTGTGTGTATGTGTGTGTGTGTGTGTGTGTGTGTGTGTGTGTGTGTAGGGGTAGAAGTAACAGGAGAGTTCAGGAACTGGTCTCTCACTCAGATCGCTGATCATCAGGCTTGAGGACATGTTCTTTCACCCATTGAGCCATCTCACTGGCCACATATTTAAAATTATTAACATCCAGAGAGCTTGAAATAGACCCTATTATAAAAATATTCACTGTAAAGCTTTTGTTAAACCTTATCATGCTCCTAAATTATTGGGAAGAGTGGAAAGGTGGGCTTTTTAAAACTATTCAGTGCTAAGGACCACCCCAGAGCTTTGGATGCAGTAACTGGACTCTGCTGATAGCTTTTCTCTCTAACCATCTCAAGTGACACCCTGTGTCAGGGATTCTATTTTGAGAAGTACTTACTGAATTTGATATCAAATACTTTTGCAGAAGGGATGTATTACATGCAGCCTTAGGCCTCTCCTCAAGCTGTGAACTTTGGCAGCAATTTGAAGAATTATTTTCTTTCCAAATATTTTATATTTCTCCATCCTAGCATAAGCATGGCTAGAGGTAAAAATCTCAGTAGAAGCAGTGACTAACAAATGATGTGGAAAATACAAAGTCCTAGTGTTTCTTTGATGTCTCCTCTGATATTTGTAAGTATTATGTTTGTTTTAGAAAGTAAAATATAGATTTACATATACAGTATTTATTTTCAAACCCTGGCTTAGAAATGTTATGCTGAAATCAAAGTAATAGGGGCAATGGCAAATTTAAATTATCTTAATTAGCTAAAATGGGTTTAGAATTTCCTCAACTTGAGATTAATTGACTTTAAAACAAAATCAAGGCATTCCCTTGTATGTGAATTTTCCCAAAGGAACAGTTTTGTATACTTGAGTCCATTAGTTTAGAAATGCATAAACCCTAAAAAGGCTTTCAAAATAATTAGCATGTACTTGTCATTTTTCTTGATCTCTTTATGCTTTCTTTTTTCCCCTTAAAATTTCGAGTTCATTGTTGTAAAAGGAAATGTGATCAAACAGTAAGTGCAGAATTGCAACAATTAGAGAGCTGAATATTAGTTTAAAGATCCCACATATGTTTGGACAATCTTACAATATGTTGCTTAATGACAAAAGCAGTCTCTACAAATGGCCTTCAAGGGTACTTATCTTTGGAAACTCTTGTAAACAAGCAAGAACAGTTTATTTAACCCTGTATGATCAAAATTTCCAGATCCATGGAAAATGTTGCCTTGCACAAACGATGGAGTGCTAATTTTCTCAAAATGTGCACATGTGCTCTTAACACAAGTTCAATATTGCATGTTTAAATTTTTGCAAGAGAAATTATCTTTTAAATTATTTAATATCGAGATGTCTTTCCTTTATTCTCTCCTCTCCAACTCTCCCCTTATCTAGACCACTGCTCTTCACATTCTAGCTCATGCACTTATATTTTAAAATGCCAACTGAGTCCGCTGAGTGTTAGCCATACATACTTGATTGCAAAACCATCAACAAAGGTATTTGTGAGACTGTATCTCTGAAGAAAACCATTTCTACCTCCTCCAATCATTAATTGCCAATAGCTCCTAGGCTAGAAGCTGGAATCCATGAAGCCCTCGCACATCCCTCCTGGGATTGTAAGTGGTGTGGTTTTGTGCATATCCTGTGATGTAGTCCCACCAGTCCTGAGTTAATAAATGAATTGTGCTCCTCTGTAGCATACTCTGTTTCCCTAAAGACTTTTACCATCTTTGTGTTTCCTCTTCAGTGCTGATTCCCAAGTTTTACAGGGAGGAACTGTGAGACTGTGGTAGAGGTGTCCCATATAGAACTGAACAGTACACATCTCCTATCCCCTGCATGTTGACTGGTCCTAAATATCTTCTAATCCCCATCTACTATTAAGAGAACTTTTGTTATGAAGGATAAGAGGCATGCTAACCAATGGATATAAGGAAGAGAACGCGGTTGGCAGTTTATTACTATGTTCATTTAACAAAATGGATGATCATCTAGACCCTATGACACAGCCAGCCATGGGATTTGGGTTTAGTTAACAGTGTCAGGTAAAGATTCTAACATCTATATCATGATCACAACACTGGACACATCTTGTCAGATGTCACTAACTTACAGGGTTTATAGCTGGGTAAGACTTCTCTTTTTTGGTGTTATGTATACTTTCCTATTTTCTGCTCTCTATTATTTATCCATCATGTGTCTATCCTCATGATCATTGTCACCATTGTACATCATGCAGTAAACACATAACAGCATCACACAAGGCAAAAAGGAGACAGAGTGTATGTGGGGTAGATATTTGGTTTGGTTTGGTTTATTTTTGTTTGTTTGTTTGTTTGTTTGTTTGTTTTTTGTAAAGACATCTTAAGAGTATGTGGCTGGTGGTATCTAGCTCAGTTGTGGCTCACTATCTTGGTTTCAGTGAGACCCCCTCATTTGAGTACCACACCGGCAAAACAAAAGCCAGTTGTTTTATGGTGTGGAGTGCTCTAAACCACACATGTAGAGTGTCCAAATGCATCAAAGGTAATAAATGACAAATGGTTAATACTTTTAATTTGAACTAAGAAAATAAATTTTACAAGACGTATGTTGAGTTTTGATAGAAATTTGGACATAATAAAAGCCAACAAGCTGTGAAGTGGAAGTTTCTGGTTTCTTTGGGAACTCAGTTGCATCATATGATGTTTTGCTGAGGCAGAGAGGTGAGAGGATGTTTTGTTGAGGAAGACAAAGGAACGTGTGTTTTCCTGGTGCAGACGGGTGAGAGGATGTTTTGCTGAAGCAGCGCACGGGAGAACATATGATGTTTCGAAAGAATTCAAATATGACCCTGCAGACAGTGTGGGGATGCTCTGGCATTGGGTTTGACTTGCGTTGCCTAGCTAGTTTTCACTGATGCTGCTCTGGCAGGGCTTCACCTTGCACCCTTGCACCCTTGCACCCTTGCACCCTTGCACCCTTGCACCCTTGCACCCTTGCACCCTTGCACCCTTGCACCCTTGCACCCTTGCNCCTTGCACCCTTGCACCCTTGCACCCTTGCACCCTTGCACCCTTGCACCCTTGCACCCTTGCACCCTTGCACCCTTGCACCCTTGCACCCTTGCGTGGTGTTGCAAATCTTTGCTTGTCAAGACTCCATAAGGAAAAACTCACCATAGATCTTCTTGGGAATATTAGGGCGGCTTCTTGCCACTTCCTCAGACTTGGGATAGTTGGTGGAGCCAGATAGTTTCTTCTGTATTGAACTGCCATTGCTAATTCTTGAGTGCTGTAAATGAAAATTGGAATAGCCCCAAAGAACTTTTTCTAAACAGGGCTGCAAATCCCATTTCCCATTAACTTTTCTTTTCCACCACCTCGGGTGGGTGTTGGGCTCGAAGGGAGGCTGAAACATTTAAGAACCCTTATTAAAGAAGGTTTGAAAACTTTAAGCCTACATAACTATTTTCACATAAAAGTATTCTTACTGTATGTCTTTTCACTGAGTAGGGGAAGGTTACACACTACATTTTGTATACTTGTTGTGTGCTTCTTGGTCTTCATTTATTTTTGGAAAAAAATGGATAAGTGGATTGTAAAGTGGGAGGAAGGTATCTGATCTCCCCCCCCACCCTTCCCATCCTACAGAATGCTAATTCTTTTATGCCATATGGGTGGATGACCACACTACAGTTTAAATGAGATACTGATTAAGTAGTCTTGTTTTAAGCAGCTGAGATAAAAGCAAATAAGTATCAGCCACGTTCTTGTGTGTTGTAAAGAAATTAGTACAGACCACTAAAATTTTGGAAAACCACATATCTTACAAGAGATGATGATATACTTGCTGAATCAACCTACTTCATTCAAACAGTTCCAAATATTTTTAATGTCTCAGAGAACTGGACTATTTATGGATATATAAATTATAAGGAACTCTGGCTGCATTCCCGTTATGCCACTGCTTAGAGGGTTTTTTTCTATAAGAAAAAATGTATATAAATAAGACTGTTAAGATATAAATCATATATCCCATAAGTGCTATTAGAAGATTGTAAAAACTCAAAATTCCATGAAAAAAAGTCAGCCTTGTAATCTGAGTTAAACCTTTGCTTCCTCATTCCTGTCCCTGTTGCTATTGAAGACTGTCACCCTTCCCCCAGCCCCTCTCCCCATTTGCCATATGGTTGGTCATCTGTCCTATTATAATGCAATACAGAGTGTTCCTCAGCCTACAGGGAAGACATCTCTGGTGTGGAATTCACTGCCCTAATCTCAATAACCATAAGCTCAATGACTCTCTCTTTGTAAACCACATGTGGCTCTTTCTTTAAAAATAAAATTAAATTCACCTCATTTAGTTTTCAATGAGAATAAAATCCCTTTTTTTTTTTTTTTTTTTTTTGGTCAAAGCTCTTTTGCCAAATTCAAGCTTATAGTTTGGATTTGTGCATATTATATGTGCATATAGCTAGAATCTTAATCTTTCTTCAGCTTCTCACATGACTTGAGTGGTGAGCAAAAATGCACATAGATGCTTTTTAGACATAGAACTATCTGCATTTTAACACACAAAGCATCAAATAGCCAATGGTTACTATGCGTTGGCATATGTTAGTGTGCAATTGAACAAGTAAAGTCCAGCCTATAAATGAAATGGAATTTATTCAGAGTGAAGGAATGGACCTGCCAAGCATATAAAAGACATACACAGAAACAGGTTTAGTTTATTTGGTATTTAGATCAAGTAAATTTTTATTAATAAGGTGTGGGATGACATAGACGTTACTTTCTAGAATTCAATGAATATTCAAGAAAAGAAGCTAATGAGCACTAAAAATTTCTTCTGAGCATGTCTTAAAATTGGAAATTTCTCCCACAGCACAGCAGGACAGACATTTATACATGCTGCTACTGTGCAAGCATATGTTATTAATTAAAACATATATTATGCTAATATATTCTTCCAGATCAGCTGAAGACTCAGCTGAACAAGTTGCAGCAGCGAAATGGGAAGCCTGCTGGACCTGATGTGTAATTTAATGCAAAACAAAGCCAAAAAGGCCTCCTATTTGTGCAGGAAATTAACAGAAAATCATCTTCAAGGAGGCTTTTGCAATACTTACACCATTTTCACCATGATTAACAAGAAACCTAAAATCCTAACCTACTGAAGAAAAGCTCCATTCAAATAAGGGGCAAGCAGCAGTTTCGACTTGGTATTGAGGGATTTCTAACTAGCTACCTTTTTGCCCCTCAATGAATGAGATCCAGACATTTAGCTAAACCAGATACAAAGCACAGAAGTACTGGAAACATCTACAAATGCCTTTACTTTTCTTGTCATAAAACACCTTTTTTTTTTTTTTTTTCTAATAATAACTTCCAAGCACATCGAAAAAAAGAACTGAGAGGAGTTAGAAAGGTGTAAAATAATGGAGCCCTCAAACCAGGTTGCATTGGGAAAACAGGAAGAGGAAATGCAGAAACATTAGTATCTCCTTGTTCCTTGAAAGACGTTGGACTGTAAGCAAATGGAATAAGGGAGAAACATTTTTATTTGTTTGTTTGTTTGTTTGTTTGTTTAAAGCTCATTCTTCTTCACACTGGTTAAAGTTGCATACCTCAATCATGATTGCCAGATGACCTTGCCTCCTGTCCTCCTGGTTAAAAGCAAGCAGAAACAGCCATGTGTCTTGTCAAATCTTGTGATGAATCCCGGATCTTTTCAGTCCCCGAAGAGGAGATGGTTTTCTACTTATTCTAAGCTAATATCTCCAACTGATTATAGCCTGCCCCATCTTACCTTCTCAGCAATCTTTATTCATTACATTTTTATTTCCCATGTGTGTTTACTATTTAAAGTAGACACCCCTCAAAATATTTTAAACATGCACACACCTTTTTTTCATTTAAATGAAAGCTTTCTTTAGCTATGAGAAGCCTCACTTTTCCTCTGTTAGTTTATAGTCTAGTGTCTCTGAAAAAATTATCAATATTTCTAGTTTTCAACATATTACCTATCAATCTTATCTATCTATCTATCTATCTATCTATCTATCTATCTATCTATCTATCTTCTATCTGTCTATCTATATATCTTCTAATCTTTATCTACTATTATTTATCTATAGCTTATCTCTCCTAATCTAAATCTGTCTATCATCTATTTTTCAATTTAGTCTGGTTCTACCTACATTACTTCATAGAGACAGCACTGTTGAAAACAACCAGAGATTAGAATACTCCTGAAAGCAGTGGATGCATGTGAGTCCTCGCTATCTCTGCCTTCCCTGCAGTTTCAGAGCGTACCTCCTGCCCCTGGCTCCTGTACCCCTCATGGGTTGCTTTTCGCCTCTAGGAGCTGGCTTCTCTTTGATAAGCCATCATTGCTGTTCTCTCTTCCTCCTCCTCCTGTCTACAGATAACCTCTATGGTCTGTTACATCTCCATTCTTTAAATTCTTTCATTGTCAAGCTTATTCAAATTTGGTCACTAATTACAGGCAAGTTTTAGATACCAGTGCTTAGTTATTCTTAGTTTCCAAATCAGCATGTGGAAACTCAGACCCACTATCTTTCTCTACAAGTCACACTACCTGTCATTTATGCCATACCCACAATACTTTCAAAGTCATCAGAACTTCAGTGAATCTACTTCTCAAGGATCGCTATAGTGGTTCCTTCTCCTCTCATCATTGTCCTTGATAAAACATTGTTTTACCACACATAAATCATAGTGCCAACCCTGGCTGTTGGAGTGGCATCCACCATTGCCAGCAAGTCATTGTCCGCAGTGTGGAGATGCAGAACTGACCTTTTCATATACAACCTTAGCCTTATACCTCACTTTCTTGAACCCTATACCTAATACCAATTCGTATCATACTTAATGCTTTTAGGAGAAATAATACAAATTTAGCATTGTATAAAAGGCTCTCTTTTGTAATTTATTTTTCCTTCATTTCATTTCTCCCCAGTACTGTCATCCTCTGGGTTCCCAGTAAGTAAATATAGATTATTTTTCAGTTGTTTTCCTCCTTTAATATACAAGTCCTAAAAAGGGCAATTTTGTGTGTATGTGCTTTAATTAACATATATTTGCATAGGTGGGTGCTGATAGCATGGTTTGTTTGTGATTGTGTGTAGGTTTTAATTGGCTCACTTTCCATTCATGTCCATCTGTGTATGCTTTCTTTTAACTAGAGGATGTTCATTTTAATATTACTTATAATAAATGATTTATGCATCAAATAAGGGAATTCACTACCGTGAATTTATAACTTCAATGTACACTATGTTTACAAAATTAGAAGAAAATGTTGAAAACATTAAGTGTATTTGGACTCAAATAATAAATGATCCTTGCTATTTTTCAAGTTGTATTGAAGTATACTGGACAAATATAAATTGGATATATTTACAGTATATGATGAGAATTTCCAATATATTTATACATTGCCAAAAGCTATTATTAGATCTCCTAATTTATTTGGTGTTCTACATTTAGTTGTATATTCAAAGTAAATAAAATCAGCAATATGAAAGAAATTCATATATGCCAATGCCTGTTGCTAGTCACAACTGACAGAAATTGGAGTCAAATGAGATGTTCATTAAGAGAAGAGTAGGTAAAGAAAATTTGATATACACAAAGAAGAGACTGTTACTCATACCTATAGAAAAGTGAAGATCTGTCATTAATTAAAAACGATGGGGCCAGAGGACATTAGATTAAACTCAATAATCTAGATACTGAAAATATACCAGAATCTATTCTATATGGAAGATAATCTAACTGGAAAGTAAGGGTGTAGTAGTCACGTCTAGCAGTTGGGAAGAGAAGGCAGGTATGATAGAGATGTTAGAATGGTGGATACCCAAAGGCTCTACTGTGTAATGCAGTAGCATGGCTATAGTTAAAGTTAGTTCATGGATTTACTGAAAAATCAGGGAGAGAAATATGAAGACTCCAGACATTTGGGAATGATGGGGATAGGTACCAACTGATTTCCTCATCTGGTTACGAAACACTGCACGCAGCCCTTGAGATACACACTTTGTTCCATCAAGATATCACTTCATATGTACTAATTTGAAAGAAAAAAATAAAAAAGTTTACATTTAAATAACCAAATCTTATAGGAAGCAGGCTCATTTCTGAATAAGAAATTCATTTATACACTTTAGAGATAAAATTAGTTCTCGTACCATGAATTTCTTGGAAATGGCATTTGCTGTTTCTCTCTCCCATACTATCCCATAATCAAATAGAAAAAATACACTGGAAAGCTGAGAGAAAGGTTAAAATTCCTCAGGGATTTCTTTCAAGAATTTATGCCTAACTATCATATTTTCTTTCTTGTAAATTATATTGACATTTAAAAGGAAATATTAATAAGGACATGCAATGACAATATAAAATGAATTTCACATACATGCTAAGTAGTCACATTTCGAATGGAACATGGCTGCTTCTATCCCAGTTACTAAGTTCTATTCTCCATCCTGATCTTGAAACATGTTTCTTCTGTTGACTTGTGGCACAGTGAGGAGATAGCTGCCCATGGCACACAACACATACCTTTCTTTGTTATTTACCTTTATAACAGCAAGATTACTAAAGCCCAAATTGGATCCTTTCTCTCCATCATGGGCTGTTCAAGGAAGGAGTGCTTCATTCTCTGAACTTCCTCCTCTAACTGTAGGATCTTGCTACGTTTCTGTCCTGCTTTGCTGGGTATGAGTGTAAAGGAATATCAGAGCATTTATAACTAAGGAATTAACTTGCATATTAATAGTGGTTACTTGGTAAATTTTATAATATCTTGTAAGTTTTTCTTTATCTTCTACCCATAGACTGTTCTATTTAGAAAGGTTTTTAATTGGAAAGAACTCTTCGACTGTGTCATTTATGAGCATCAGCAATTCAGAGGAGAGCATATGTCACAGAAGCAATAATAATAAGAAATAGCAATTGTGATAAACAGAACTATAATGTGCTCATTCTGCTTCCTACAATGCAAATGCATTGTTTTATTTTGAGCTTAAAGTTTATAAAATCACACATTGAAAGTTTGGAAAGCAAAAATTTTCTTAGGCCATGAATATAGATTTTTGAATAAAAAAATTATTTAAATTTCTAACGGTATTAATTCCAGACTCAGATGCTTCTTAAAACTTCGGTAGAACTATTTAACCATTTAACATCAAATCAGTTTCCTAATAAGTGAAAGATGTGTAAGATGGCAAGATAAAGTGTCTGTTCTCCGTACATTGATCAATTGAGAATTTCTGTGTTTATGTCCATCTAAGGCAAAGAGAAAAGCAGCTCTGAGAGGATGGTCAATGTACTCATATACGGTTATAGTAGTAAATCATTGATCATCATTTTCTTAAAGTATCTTTAATCTTTTTTTTTTACATTCCAGTCATTATCTCCAACCTTGTCCACCCTCTGAGAGTTTCTCATCCCATTCCTCCTCCCCTAACTCCAAGAGGTTGTCCCCACCCCACCTCCACCCTGCCACACCTCCCCACTCCTTGGGGCCATAAGTCTTTTAATGGTTAGGTGCTTCGTCTCTCACTGAGGCCAGACCAAGGCATACCTCTGCTGTATATATGTTGGGGACCTTGGACCAGTTTGTGTATGCTGTCTTGTTGTTGGTTCAGAGTCTGAGAGATCTTGGGGTTTAGATTAGTTGAGACTGCGAGTCTTCTCTTTTTTTTAAAAAAAAATTCTTATTATTTATTTATTTATTTATTTATTTATTTGAGACAGGGTTTTTCTGTATAGCCCTGGCTGTCCTGGAACTCACTTTGTAGACCAGGCAAGCCTTGAACTCAGAAATCCACCTGCCTCTGCCTCCCAAGTGCTGGTATTAAATGCATGCGCCACCACCAACCTGCACTGAGGGTCTTCTTATGGGATTGCCCTCTCCTCAAATTCTTCCAGACTTTCCCTAATTCAACCACAGGGGTCTCTGGATTCTGACCATTGGTTGGGTGTAAGTATCTGCACCTGTCTCAGTCAGCTGTTTGTTGGGCCTCTCAGAGAGCAGCCATGCTAGACTCCTGTCTGTAAGCATACCATATCATTTTGAGTCTTTTTGTTACTATATTCCTTTAGCACAATAATAGCAGTAGGGTTTGCTATAAGGCCCATGATCCATCTGTTCTCAGGTTCTTGGCCTCATTGTCAGTGTTTGGTATGGGATATGTCTCATTGGGTCTTAAATAAAATCAAATAGTGCTTGGTTACTCCAATAGAATTGGATGCTGGATCAGGGAACATGAGTTCTCTTCAATGGGGTGACACTTGGTATATCAACTACATTCTATGCCAGGACTAACACACAGGAAAAGTAGGCTACAACAAACTGGACTATGTGTTGTACTAGAGAGAGAGGGAGAAGGAGAGAGAAAGAGAGGAGGGAGGGAGAGGGAGGGAAAGGGAGAGAGGGGGGGAGGGGGAGATTGGGTAGAGAGATGTGGAGGGTTTGGGTAATGCCGGAGGAGTATGAGGATGATCAAAACATTTAAGAAAAGATTGTCACACAATATAAGCAACATTGTTACATCGTACAAGCAATAGAATGTAGTAGTAAATTTCTCAATACAAGATGAATATCATTATATTTAGTGTCAATACCTATTAAATGATAGTTTATTACTGATATTCCTATGCCCATAACAAAATAGCAAGGAGGAAAAAAAGGTGCAATAGTAGAATAGTAGAAAATGATAATCATCAGGAAATAAAAATAGAAGCATAAAAGCAAGGTATCTCAATATAATTAGTACATTCCTTACATACGGGATGGGAACTGACAGCAATTATAGATTACGATTTATAAATGTGATGATACTGTGCTCAGGAGGTAGCTCAATCAACAAAGTACTTCTCATGCAAGGATGTGTGTGTTGGGGAATTCAGCACCCATTTAAAAAGCCAGGTGTGGTGGCAGGTAGAAAGGCAGCGTGAGATAGATTATTTAGGCATGGTATACTTCTAATCTAGTCAATTGGTAAACTTCAGGTTCAGTGTGACACCTCATATCAAAAATAGAAGTGTTCAATCCTGAAAAAGAGTATCTATATTTCACAACTTTAAAGGGCTCAGAAGAGCAGAAGGAACAGGAAGATGATGAGAGCCAATGTTATGAGATAGTACTTTAAGGAATCGACAAGGACATTTAACTCATTAATGCACAACTGGGTTCCCAGAACAAGAACTGCACAAGATCAAGCCAGTCTGAATTCTAGGACAGATGTGACAGGGTCCCATAAATACCACACCTAGCTAAGAAGCGAATGGCAGCTGATAGCTGCTCAAGAGGAAGAGTCATTTCCATCCATAATGTTTCTACTGTTAGATCACCCATGTTTTAGGGTATAGGATGGGCCCTACACCCATGCATGTGTATGCATAGTTGAACTGAGTGATTTAAATGAAGAGATCATGGACTAGGAAATGGGGCATTGTGAAAGAGAGCTAGGAAAAATGAGGAGTAGATAGATATATATGATCGAAACACATTATGAATGTGTGTGTGTGTGTGTGTGTGTGTGTGTGTGTGTGTGTGTGTGTATACTAATTTGAAAAAGAACTGGTACAAATACATTCTTTTCTAAATTAGAAAATCAAGTGAGAAAGATGCTTGACCACAATCTCTGCTGGCATAGGAATGCACATGTGTGTGCACATGTAGCCCCAGCACGGGCACACATTAACATCTAAAAACAGAAATGATTTATATGTAAGGTTGTCCTAAAAGGTAAGGAAAAAAAAAAGAAAAGAAAATTATGTCCCAAAAGGTAAGAAACTGATTCTTAGAGAAAGTTGTACTATATGGTATTTAATTAGATTTCCATTAACCTAATACCCTTGGATCTTTTCTTGTCTATAAGTAGCTTGCAGAATTAATTTAATGAAATTTTCTCTTTTAAAATGGTGTGTTGTAGCTTTAAATGTTGTAACACTTTACAAAATGAAAGACTATGTCCTGCAAAGAGCTCATTGCTGCATCACCTGAGGACAGCCAAAAGCTAAAATGCTTTAACCTTCTACTCATGAGATACTGATTTCAGAGAACACTGACCTAGTCACTTAACAATATCATTGTTATCCTTCTCATCTTGCCACTGATTATCAAACTTATAACAGAAACAAATGAATTATAGCAGGATGTATCACATGAGATTCTATTAGACATATTCATTATGAATTTTTGAGTCTTACTGGGACCTCATAAAATTGCAAAGCTTCTGTAAGGCAAAAGACACTGTCAACAAGACAAAAAGGCCACCAACAGATTGGGAAAGGATTTTTACCAATCCTAAATCTGATAGAGGAATAATATCCAATATATACAAAGAGCTCAGGAAGCTGGACTCCAGAAATTCAAATAACCCCATTAAAAAATGGGGTACAGAGCTAAACAAAGAATTCTCAACTGAGGAATACCGAATGGCTGAGAAACACCTGAAAAAAATGTTCAACATCCTTAGTCATCAGGGAAACGCAAATCAAAACAACCCTGAGATTCCATCTCAATCCATTCAGAATGGCCAAGTTTAAAAATTCAGGTGACAGCAGATGCTGGCGAGGTGGTGGAGAAAGAGGAATACTCCTCCATTGCTGGTGGGATTGCAAGCTTGCACAACCACTCTGGAAATCAGTCTGGTGGTTCCTCAGAAAATTGGACATAGTACTACTGGAGGATCCAGCAATACCTCTTCTGGGCATATACCCAGAAGATGTTCCAACTGGTAATAAGAACACATGCTCCACTATGTTCATAGCAGCCTTATTTATAATAGCCAGAAGCTGGAAAGAACCCAGATGTCCCTCAATAGAGGAATGGATACAGAAACTGTGGTACATTTACACAATGGAGTACTACTCAGCTATTAAAAACAATGAATTTATGAAATTCTTGGGCAAATGGATGTATCTGGAGGATATCATCNTTAGTGAGGTAACCCAATCACAAAAGAACTCACTAGATATGCACTCACTGATAAGCAGATATTAGCCCAGAAACTTAGAATACCCAAGATACATTTTGCAAACACAAGAAAGCCAAGAAGGGAGACCATCGTGTGGATACTTCATTCCTCCTTAGAATAAGGAACAAAATACCCATGAAAGGATATAGGTGCAGAGACAAAATTTAGAGCTAAGATGAAAGGATGGACTCTCCAGAGACTACCCCATTCGGGAATCCATCCCATCATCAGCCACCAAACCCAGATACTAATGCACATGCCAGCAAGATTCTGCTGAGGGACCCTGATATAATGGCCTCTTGTGAGGCTATGCCAGTGCCTGACAAACACAGAAGTGGATGCTCACAGTCAGCTATTGGATGAAACACAGTGCCCCCAATGGGGGATCTAGAGAAAGTACCCAAGGAGCTGAAAGTGGCTGCAACCCTGTATGTGGAACAACAATATGAATTAATCAGTACCCCCTGAGCTCATGTCTCTAACTGCATATGTCGCAGAAGATGGCCTAATCGGCCATCATTGGGAAGAGAGGCCCCTTGGTCTTGCCAACTTTATATTACCCAGCACAGGGGAATGCCAGGGCCAAGTAGTGGGAGTAGGTGGGTAGGGGAGCAGGGGCAGGGGGAGGGTATAGGGAACTTTTGGAATAGCATTTGAAATATAAATAAAGAAAATATCTAATAAAAAAAGAATATAAAAAAATGAATATTTGAGTCTCATTTATTCACAGTCTTAAGGAACATTTGAAGCTTGATATCATGAACCATGCCTGTTGTCCCAGAACAGGAGAGTCAGAAGTTCAAGTTCACTCTACTGTATTGAGTAGTAGTAGTAGTAGTAGTCAATCCTGGGATCAATGAGATCCTGTCCACCAGTTCCTCATGAAAGAACTTGTGACCAGTTGTGTCATGTTTGCAATGGTCAATCTTGTCTGATATTCTCCAAAATATTTCTCCAGGCCCCTGGAAAATGGTATGTGTCCCTAAAGCATAACTGGTTTTGCAATGCTATTCTGAGAGATGTGAACAAAGGTAGATCTATTGCAGGAGAGAAGAAAACAATGACAGACTAAAGAGACCACAAAAATCCAATTTGTTGATCCAATAAATCTCATTGAAGGTATTTAAGAGAATATGGGCAATAGGTTACTTACTATAGTGCAGAAAGGACTCAAAGAATTTACATCACCCAGAAAGTCCCAGTTTCTGAGAGCAGCCTGGGAGAGCCTTAATGTCCAATTTTAAAGTTGGTCTGATAAATGCATTTTTATATATGGGCTTGAAAGAGTCTTGCGGCTTGTCACTTCCTCAGGTTCCTCTGCTTCCAAGCTTCCCTTAGCTATGAGCCTTACAATCCTTCCCTCCAGGAAGTCATGCTTTAATGCTGAGTTAATATCTACACAACTGCTGGCTAATACAAAAGTAGAGACATCTCTAATTTGTGCTCCTTTGTCTTCAGTAGAGCTAGAGGTGAGGTAGAGCACCATGGTTGAATTAATTAGCTTAATATGCAATCTTCACACATCTGTTTCTGAAATATTCGCTTACAAATGAAGGGATAATTAATATTGAGCAAGTAAATCTCCCTAGTTTGTTAGGAAATGAGCTAGCATTTTCAATATTATTTTAATGCATCCTTGAGTCTGACAAATGCTTTCCATTGCTGTTTCTTCTTTTGTGATGTCATAATAGCAGAAGATTTTGTGTGTGTGTGTGTGTGTGTGTGTGTGTGTGTGTGTGTATAAATTATATAGTGATTACTTAATGGTTTAAAGTGAATCTATTCTCTCCATTCCGTGATGTTCCCTGATAATTTTCTTTTCTTCTTATTCTCTGAGAAAAGAATCCTTACCCCCCTTAGAAATCCAAATGTAAAAACTCTTACTATTTTGTCATGTAGGGGTTTAGACATATTAACAAATTAAAGGGGGGTATACTTTAACTACTTTAACTATGGCACAGTACAAACAATTGTGTACGTGAGATTTACTTCTAATGTACAGGCTGTTTTCCCCTACTGTGTTTATGTTAACACTCCTAACAAAATGTTTTTATTTCTTGGGGAAAAAAAAATCATCAGGAGTTTTCTAGCATGCACATTAAATGTTAGTACAAAATAAAAAGTGACTAAAAGAAACTCACACTTTATGGGTCTCTGAAAAACAGCTTTCCTTTTTTAATACACTTGGCTTCTCTTCCGATATTACCTGAGTTAAGTAGGCCAGCCAGCTGCTTGCATTATCTGCACTGTAGCATGGGCGTGACTCATTAGAAGGCTTCAGATTTTGATGGTCAGCACATTTTGATGGTAATCAAAAAAGAGAAACTTTATTGCAACAATTACTTTTAAATAAGAGTGTGAACTCTGACCTATAGTGGAGAATATAAGAAGTTAACTTTGTCTCTCAGTACGAAATCTTCTTATAGAGCCAATTATTTTTTCTATTCATAAATGAAACTCCTGAAGTTGGAGTTTTTAGTATTTTTAGGACTTTTTATTTTCCTACTTGAATGTCCATTTTCCTAGGGATGGGAATACAAAAATATGCCTGCTGCTACCACAGAGATATGTGTGTATGCCACTTTGTTGAAGATGGAGTTTTGGATTTGGAGCCATTAAATGGTTGTCCTGAGGTGACATTTCTCACTGGAATCTTGATTTTCTGGATGATTGCCCTTTGGTAATGCAGTAGTTACTGCCTTTGCTGAAGTTTATAATTTAAATGAGCCAAAAAAAAATCATAGCCTTTCCTGGAATTGAAAAGGCTTTCCGAAGACATGCTTTGAAATCATTTACTTAGCATTATTTATGAAGTTAAAATTGTAATGTAGAATAAATCACTTTTACTTTCAATTGTTGAAATATCAAAATTAAAATATCCAGAAACAAAATTGCTGATTTGTTTTACAGAAATTCTGTCATATTGGTATCTGTAGTTAGAGGCCTCAAGGAGTCTCTGGTTTCCTATGTTTGAGTTGCTTCATGCCTTTTCCTTTGCTTCTTTAGTGGTTACTTATCTTATAAACTACTAAAGCAGGAATGGATCACTTACCTAGAGTGGGTAAAATGCTGGGCTCAAACCCAAGAACTGAAAAAAATGGTCCTTAGCTACCTGAGACCTTGTTTATAACTTGTCAAATGTACAGCCTTAACTCTACCTTTGTTATGTTAGGATGGTTGCATCTGAAGGATTTTTGTTCCTTTTTATGTGGAGACTAAGTATGTATGTATGTATGTATACATGTGTGTATATGTATATGTATATGAATATGTATATGCATATGTATATGCACATGTATATGTATATGTATGCATATATTTATGTGTGTATATAGTATATGCATACATGTGTATATATGTATGTATACATATATGTGTATATATGTATGTGCATGTATGTATGTACAAATGTGCCTATGAATATAAGTATAATTTTATTTATGTATGCATGTATATGCATACAAATGTATGTATGTATGTAAATATGTATACATACATTTAAAAACCTACATGCATATATACATAAATGCATATATACATAAATGCACACATGTATGCATTATGTAAATATGAATATACATGTATGTGTACATGTATATATGTGCATGCATGTATGTATGCGTGTATGTATATTTATATATGTGATTGTGATATGTGTATATATGTATATGCATATATGTACATGTACATATAATAGTGATTTAATTTATTAATTTTATTATTATTAACCTTAATCTCATTTTACATTACAGTGGTTAGTACCCTCATGGTCCATCCTCCAACAGAGTCTCATTCCATTCTTCCTTCCTGCCCTAACACCCTGCCAAGCCTCCCCATTCCCTGGGGCCTCAAGTATATTAAGTGTTAGGTGAATTTTCTGCCATTGAGGCCAAACCAGACAGCCTTCTGTTGTATATGTGTCAGGGGCCTCGGACCAGCTAGTGTATGCTGTCTGGTTGGTGATTCGGTGTCTGAGAGATCTGGGAGTCCAGGTTTGTTGAGACTGCTGATCTTCCTATGGGGTTGCCCTCTTCTTCAACTTATTCCAGCCTTTCCCTAATTCAACCACAGGGAGCCCCATCTCCAGACCATTGGTTGGATGTAAGTATCTGCTTCTATCTCAACCAGCTGCTTGTTGAGCCGCTTAGAGGGCAGTGAAGATAGGATTCTGTCTGTGAGTACATCATAGATAGCATCAGCAATAGTGCCAAGCCTTGGAGCCTTGATATGGGTCCCAATTTGGGCTGATCACTGGACTTCCTTTCTCTCAGTATCTTCTCCATTTCTGTTGCTGCAGTTCTTTTAGACGGAAACAACTCTGGGTCAGAGCTTTTGACTGTGGGGTGGCAACCCCATCCCTCCATTTGATGCCATCTTTCTACTGGAAGTGGATTTTACAACTTTCCTCTGCATACTGTTGGGCATCTAACATCATCCAAGGTCCTTCCCTTTGAGTCTTGAGATTCTCGCTCCTCTCAGTATCTGGTACTTTCTCGAGGGTCACCCTACCTTCCACCTTCCACCTTCTACTTCCAGAGGTTGTTTATTTCTATTCATTCTGCTGGCCCTTGGGGCTTCATTCCTGGTCCCCTCAATACATGATTATGTTCCCTTTTCTACCTGTTTCTCCTGCTCCCCTATCCCATCCAGTTCCCTCCCTCTCTCTGCCTCTGCTTTCTTCTACCTCTCAAGTGGGATTGAAGCATCCTCATTTGGCCCCTTTGGCTTGTTAACCTTCTTGAATTCTGTAGATTGTGTCCTGGGCATTCTGTACATTTTTGGTTCATATTCACTTTTTATTGAGTACATACCATGCCTGTCCTTTTTGGCCTGAGATACCACACTCAGGATAATATTTTTCAGTTCCATCCATTTGCCTGTGAAACTCATGATGTCCTCGTTCTTATATAGCTGAATAGTATTCCATTGTGTAAGTTAACCACATTTTCTGTATCCATTCTTCCATTTGGGACATCTTGGTTATTTCCAGCTTCTAGCTATCACAAATAAGGCTTCTATGAACATAGTGGAGCATGTGCCCTTGTGGCATGGTACAACATATTTGGGATATATGCCCAGAAGTCGTATAGCTGGGTCTTCAGGTAGATCTCTTTCCAGTTTTCTGAGGAAACTCCAGATTAATTTCCAGAGTGGTTGTACCAGTTTGCAATCATACCAGCAATGAAGGAGTGTTTCTCTTTCTTCACATTCTTGCCAACGTATGCTGTCACCTGAGTTTTTGATATTACCCATTCTGAATGTTGTAAAGTGGAATCTCAGGGTAATTTTCATTTGCATTTTCCTGATGACCAAAGACTTTAAACATTTCTTTAAGTTCTTCTCAGCCATTGGAGATTCCTCTGTTGTGAATTTTCTATTTAGTTCTACACCCCATTGTTTGATTGGGTTGTTTGGTTGTTTTTTTTTTTTTTTTTTTTTTTTTTTTTTTTTTTTTTTTTTTGGAGGTTAGCTTCTTGAGTTCTTTATATAGTTTGGATATTAATCCTCTAGCAGATGTGGAGTTAGTGAAAATATTTTTCCCAATCTGTAGATTGCTGATTTGTCCTATCAACTATGTCCTTTGCCTTACAGAAGCCTTTCAGTTTTATAAGGTCCCATTTATCAATAATTGATCTTAGAGTCTGAGCCATTGGAGTTCTGTTTAGGAAATTTCCCCTGATGCAGTGACCATGAATTCAAGGCTCTTTCTCACTTTCTCTTCTATTAGATTCAGTGTATCTGGTTTTANGTTGAGGTCCTTGATCTACTTGGACTTGATCTTTTGCAAGGTGAGAAATTTGGGTCTATTTTCATTTCTCTACATACCATCTGCCAGTTAGATCAGCAGCATTTATTAAAGACTCTTTCTTTTTTCCATTGTATCGTTTTGGCTTCTTTGTCAAAGATCATGTCAAAGGTATGTGGTTTTATTGCTAGGTCAACTCTATTCCATTGAGCAACCTGTCTGTCTCTTTACCAATACCATGCCATTTTTATCACTATTGCTCTGTAGTTTAGCTTGAGTTCAGGGATAGTGATTCCCCCAGAAGTTCTTTTATTGTTAAGAATTGTTTTCGTTTTCCTGGGTTTTTGTTTTTAAATATGAAATTGAGAATTACTCTTTCCATTTCTTTGAGAATTGTGTTGGAATTTTGATGTGGATTGCACTGAATCTATAGATTGTTTTTAGTACGATGGCCATTTTTACTATGTTAATTCTACCAATCCACAAGCACGGGAGATCTCTCCATTTTCTGAGGTCTTCTTTGATTTCTTTCTTGAGAGACTGGAAGCTCTTGTCATTCAGATCTTTATTAATAAGTTGAATAGATGTCTTAGCAATTCATACAGCACTGTCTTTTGGACTTGATGGATTTGTTTTATTGCTGAGGTAAATACTAACCTTCCCTTTTGGTATTTGTTAATTTCCTCCAATGATCTAATTTAAATCTTTCATAGTCTGAAAATGTCAGTTTATTACTCAGTCAATCTTCTGTGCTACCTCATTACCTCAGACCTATTTTTAGGCATGTGTGCTATATACTATTCAAAATATTCTATTACTTTTTCACTTGTGTAATATTAGCTAAACTATTTTATTTGTTATAAGGAGCCCATGATATTGTAAGAAAAAGAATGTAAAACATAAAATCTTTATAACCATTGTGAATTTTTTAAGGCATTCTGTAGGAAATCTTTTTTACATAATACTGATGAAGATTTCAAATACTTGGGCCTTTAAAAGGCAAGGTTAGACTGTTTATTCGGCATTCAAAAGGCATCATGTTTAATTCTCAGCAGTAGCAGCTGATCCCACTACAAACACACAAGCACACACATGCATATACTCTCACATGCACACAATTCATATTTACATACATATACATACATGCATACACACAAAAATACACACATGAATACATATATGTACATATATATATATATATATATATATATATATATATATGGATGTACACATACAAACATAGTATGCATATGCACATACATTCATATATGCACACATCCACACATATGTGCAAACACATTTCATACTCATTCACATAGATGTACATACACACAGTTACACACACAAAAATCCTTGTTTATTGTAGTAGAGTAATGGTCATTTTATACCTGTTTTTCACACAACAATATTTTTACTTTTGGCTTTTTTTGAGACAGGGTTTCTCTGTGTAGCCCTGGCTGTCCTGGAACTCACTCTGTAGACCAGGCTGGCATCAAATGCAGAAATCCACCTGCCTCTACCTCCCAAGCACTGGGATTAAAGCCATGCGCCACCACTACCCAGCACAATATTAAGGATAGAAAATAGAAATATTATCATTTAATCTTATATTATAAAGTAGAAAACATTTATATATATTAGTACTACATAAACATAAACAGTGCTATTTTGTTATATTTTAATTGTATTTTCACTCATTCATAAAATTAAAGCAGGAAATTTATATTATACTAAGATATTTAGCATTCTTTGCTGCATATAAATCCTTGTAATTAACACATATCTTTATATCTTTCACTTTAGTTTTATTACTTTGAAGATTTTGTAGTTAACTATTAACTAGATGAATTGTTTTTCTTAACATATCCTTGTTAAAACTTTTATGTTCCCTCTAGTTACTACATTTTTGCTTCAATAAAATATCTATTAATATTCAGGACTTTTCATGGGGTCTAGGAAATAAATTTCTTAGCTCAAAAGGTATAGGCTCTCCTTGGCCTTGGCTCATTTACAATTTCACACTTTATTGTTTTTCCATATACTTGTTACAGCTGAATATTACAAGTTTGAAATTACTCTTTAAAGATTTATAGATTAAAACTCTAATCTTCAGTTATTGCGTTGTTACAATTTTTAAATAGCTAAGAAGATTAAGCATCACTCCATACATAGACTTAATATTTATAGTGAGTCTTCTGAGCCTCCTTTGTATTCATACTTCCATCTTTGTCTCTAAAGTCTTTAACGTGACTACATATTATTCCTTTTGTTTCATATGTTTCCCAAGTCAGCAGTTACATTCTGATTCTTTGCAACCTGTGAATTCTTCAGACTTAGATATTTGATATTATACTAAATTCACAGTTGTGGCATTCTTTATCTTTAAATGTTCTAAATAGTATATCTCAGATACAATTATATGTATCAGAGGCTCTCTGGAGGCTAATGTAAAAAAGAAAATCTTTTCCATTCAGGAGTTTGAGGCCAGCCTTCAAAATACTGGGGGATGCTGTCCAAAGAAATGTTTAATTAATTGATTTAATTAATATTGAAAGAATACTTTGCTTGTTCCTCACTTAGATGTGTGTGTGTGTGTGTGTGTGTGTGTGTGTGTGTGTGTGTGTGTAATTTTCTCAAAGAAACCAAGAGTGTAAGAGTCTGAGAAATAGCTTAGTGCCTCTGAAATCTTGCTATGTAAGCAAGATGACCCAAGTTGAAATTCCCAACATTCTTATAAAGTCTACCATGGTCTCAGCATTGGGGATATAGGAAGATACTGGAAGCTTGCTCATCAGAGTACATGAATGAAATGGCGTGCTTCAGCTTCAGCCCTTTCTCAAAAATAAGATGGAGAGGAATTGAGAAAGATGCCTGCTACCTTTCTGCAGCCACAGTATGCATACGCATAGGTGCACACACATACATCATACAACTACATACTCATGAACGAATACACAACACTTAATTAAAAAGTGAGGAGCAAGCAAAGCATTCTTTCATCTTCAATTTTAATTAAATCAATTAATTAGATATTTCTTTGAGACAGCATCTCCCTGTATTTTGCAGGCTGTCCTCAAAACTCCTGAACTGAAGAGATAGTTTTTCTCTCTGATTTCTTTTATTAATGTTAGCCTTCCAGGTAGATGGGGGTATGTCCCTGTTCTCATATTCTTTTCATATTTAAATGCCAACCATTTCTAAAACTTTAAAAAATATCTATTGATTAGTTATATACCTTCAAGATGATATTTACCTACCCAGGAATTAAGTTATTAATTCAGGTTTTAATCAAGATTAATCCCAACAAAAGTAAAATTTCCTATTCATCAAAATGACCAAGCTTCACTGTGATCTTTCCATAACATCATCTTTTTAAAATGTTCCAATTAAGAAAGTAGAGCTTGGTAAAGTGGACATTGATGGTTTGAGAGGATGGATATCTCAGTCCAGTTCTGCTGATAGACCTGTTGTCAATTGCTGGACTCGTAAACATCAGTAAGATAAGCCTAAATATGTGGATGGTAGTTCACTTGATTCTTTCTTTTTTATTATAAGTCTATAGAAAGAAGCTCAAATGTCAATAATCAGTGTAAAAAGGCACCAGCCTTTCACAGGCATGGTTGATATGAAATGTTGTCAATATGGAATGCGGTAATCTGTTCCCTTGAACTCCTTTAATACAACTTAATATTCTCTCTCTCTTTTTTTAAAAGATTATATTAAACACAGGTTGACTGGAAAGCTGCTCTCAGGCAAGTTCACCCGTGAAATCTCCATGGGAAAGGAGAGAGGGGAGAGGGGGAAGAGAAAGAAAGAAAGAGTATGCACATGTGTATGCGTGTGTGCATGCATGCATACACACATACACACACACACACACACACACACACAGAGAGAGAGAGAGAGAGAGAGAGAGAGAGAGAGAGAGAGAGAAGTTAATAGAGAGAATAGTTAATATTCTCATATTCATTATTAGGAACATGTGGTATTGTTTGAGTATCTAGATATGATTCTTTTGATTAAAAGTGTGCTGAGTTGTTTTCCTCAACTTGACACAACCTTGTGGGAAAAGGAATCACAATTGAGGAATTGCCTCACATGTAAGCAAACCTGTAGGATACTCCCTTGATCAGATTAATGAAGGAGGTCCCATGCCTGGGCAGGTCATCCTGAATGCTATAAGAAATCAGATTGAGAAGAAAAAAGAAAAAGAAAAAGAAAAGATATCAGATTGAGAAAATCACAGCTATTAAGTAAGTACATAGCATTCTTTCTTGGTCTCAGCTTCAGTTCCAGCCTTCTGGTTTCAGTCTGGCATTTCTGTCCTGATGCCCCTCCATAGTGAAGTGAGATCTGAGAAATTTAAAGTGAAATAAACCCGTTCCTCTCTAGGTTGCTTTTGTTGATGGTACAATATATAGTTTTGTAATATTTGAAAGCATTTTCTCTTCCTGTAGTTTCAAAACAGTAAGTTGGTGGTAGGACCATTGTTCGTTCTTGTGTTTCTTACAGGGGATACCAAGATTTGAAGAGCTCAAGGGTTTTTATTCTAGTTAAGTATTGACTGACAGAGTTCAGACTAATTGTAACTTTCTAGCTGATTATAACAGGTATAATATAACAGGGCTTCCTTGGCTATCCATATGCAGTTTTGTAATTTACACCTTCATATAAACTCAGCTATGTCAAACATTTATACTACCATTTTTGAATTGATAAATAACTGGAGGTTGTGTCATAGCGCTCCCTGGCCTGAATATGATTAGTCGTATTGGAATTATTCTTTTTTCGCACAACGCATTAAAGATGGGTTGTAGAGGGAATGTTCTGGAGGGAATTAGCCTTAACTTCACCAAGAATTACTCTTCTCACCTACCTGTATTTTAGTTTTCCTATTTAGAGTAGGAGAACAAGAGCCCAGCCTACCCAGTAGGGAATTTGACAGGACTATGTGGAAAGACCAATACTTAATAAGTGAAGTGCTTAGTGTATAGTAACTTCTCAATAAACACACAGTATAGAAGTAGTTATTATCAGTTATTCTTAAAATATATAACTTATGGAAAACAAAGCTTAGAATTTTTATTTGTTCCTGCTGTTTGATCGATTTGTTTTAGGATGTCAATGGAGTAGTCAAGCAAAACTCCATAGTTGTCAGGACATCTTTGGAAAACATTTGCTTGTGTTCAAGTAATGCATGTCTGAATGTGAGTGTACTTATGATAATCTTGAGCATAATGGCTTCAGTGTTGCATACAAGGTCTCCTTCTCAAATGAAACTGTGATTCCAATGAATCGTTCTGAAGTGTATTGCCTGCTGAGATCTCCTGAGCTACACCGCCGAGAATTTATAGCATAACAGGAGCAAATGTGTAGATGAAGTTGATTTTGTAATTTTTGAAATTGGTCTCCTGTTATTCCCTAAATCCACAGATGTGATCTTGGGATAATAAAATTTTTGTCTCAGGGGGAGGAAAGTCCTTTTTAAAAATAACAATTTACATTTAAATGAAATACAATTATTCGTGTCATTCACTATTTACCCAAGAATACATTAAAAGAGAATTTCGATCAACCAAAGGGGATTTAAAGGATTTTCCTTGTATGAGACTCCTTTGTAAAGCTCAGGACTTCTCTTTCTTATCCTCTCTGTATTGCTATAGATTAATTTAGGTTAAGATTTATAACACCAGGGATTTACATTGCTAGAATTATTTAAGGTTAAGATTTAATCAACATGCATTTCTGGTCATTAAACTCCAGTGTGTAGAAAGGCATACCTTAGTCAAAACCACTTACACAATACAAGACAATTCAGGGTATTAGTAGTATAGATCTGTCATTGTGAGACACAAGAAAAATATAAGACATTTGCTGAAATGATTTATTATCGCTATTCTTGTGTTTGTAATAGAAAAAAAGTGATTCCTATCAAACTTCTCTTTTATCAATACAAAAGTGGTTCTGTTTCCCTGAGTTATATGAGTACATCACACATATCTATAAAATCCATTTATCCAATTAAGAAGTGTTTATTTAGCACTCACTTTATCAGTTCCTACTAGTCAGAACACTGGCAATATAAAGATTAAGGAAGCATTTCCAACCCACCTCAGAGAAAATTGGTGCTAAAGCCAATTGCAATACAAAAAGTGCTGTAAATTTTATTAGAAATGTAACCATAAGGAATTCTTTAAGAGTATCAATTTCTTATTTGATTTTCCTTTGTCTCTTTAATTTTTCACCCTTGATATCTCAGTTATTATGGACAAACCACTGAACTAATTCTGTTAACATCGAATATTTCTTTAGCCACTACTAAACATTCATGCCAGTGGAAACCTGGAGAAGGAGAGTCAGGAAGGAGAGAGAAGAATCAGTTGGTTGTAGCTTTCCTAGTGATAGGGTCATCTCATCAGTTTCTGGGAGCCAAATCTCATCCCGTGATAAACAAGTACACGTGGACTGATGTAAAGGTTGATCACTTATATAAAAATTAGAGTCTCATTTACCTTAAAAGAATCCATCTGCTATAGGCTGCATCACCTTATTGTGATTAAATTATATATCAGTAATGAAAAGGTAGACAATTTGGAAGGCAATTTATTTGTATAAACCTGACGGGCTTGATAGGACATTGAGTAATAAGAAATATATACATGTTAAATTCACTGAGAATTCACTTCAAAACAGGTAAAAAGTACACAAATCTGAGATATCCACAGAAAGTATATTATTAATAATTTTACCTAAAAGTAAAAAAAAGAAAGAAAGAAAGAAAACCATCATTTAAGCTTTTATCTTTGGAGTTGTAGAGATCTCAAAAGGTAATTTAGAATAATATCTAATGTTACAGAGACTTTTAATGGAATTGCGCTTTTAGAGGAAGTGAGCCAGTTTCATGAAAAAAAATATTGTGGGCTCATATGAGTTCACAGAGACCAAAGCATGGGGTTTGCATGGGTCTGCAACATGTCCTCTTTGTTTATGCTATTGCTTTAGCTTGGTATTTTTGTGGGACCCCTAACAGTGGAGTCTCAGACTCTTTTGCCTGATCTTGGTACTTTTTTCCTCCTGCTAGGTTGCCTGGTCCACTTCATTATGAGAGCTTTTGCCTTGTCTTATTGTATCCTGTTTTATCTTGTTTTGCTCTTGTCTCTTGGAGACCTGCTCTTTTCTGAAGAAAAATAGAGATAGAGCGAATCTAGAAAGGGGATGTGAGGAGGGGAAGGGGAGGAGTGGAAGGAAGGGAAACTGTGGTCAGAATGTACTGCACAAAAATGAATATGTTTTCAATTAAATATATATTTAATATGTATAATATATATATATATATATATATATATATATATATATATATATATATATTCCTTGAAATAGATTCAAGCCAAATATCCAAATTATGTAGGTAGCAAGTAGCAAAAACCTGAACCCATAGCCATCAAATATTAATTTTTTCAGTGCTGGCCCTGGCTGTAGAGGAATTTTAATACATCGACATGATTACTCTGGCAAGGGATCACATGTAAAGACCTTGGTCTATGTGATCTAGCTGGTTACAACTTTAGTATACACATTTAATCCCAAGCAATGATGTCTAATTCAGGGGCAGGTGAAGCTGTGAATCAGAGAAAGATTCAACAGAATGAATCAGAGATAGGATTGTACAACCCTCACAAGAACAGCACAGGAAAAAGAAGGCAAGAACAGCACAGGGCAAGATTCAGTCAGGGTCAGTGGAGTGAATGTTGTACAGTAGAGTTGAGGTCATTCATGAGTACATGCAGTTCAGTGCAGGTCAGCAGAGGCACTTGAAGCCAAAGAATACAAAGGAGCCAGAAGATTAGAACAGATTGCCAGAGTTAGTTTGAGGCCAAGTAGAGCAATTCAGTGAGAAGCTGAGAGAAGCCAAATTGAGTCAATCACCTTGGAGAGTTAGCCAGAACAGCTAAGTTGAGCCAGCTAGCCTGAGTTCAGAAAGAGCTAGAAAAGGTGAGTTTATTCAATGGTAAGCCTCCGAGATGACATTACATCAGGTGAATAAAAGATACTTTTACACCTGGCAAATAACATTAGGTATCAGCAGGGTATATGAAGTAGATTTATACCAGATGAAATAAAGAATATTTAGAATATTAATGTCATTTCATTAGAAATGCACTGGAATGTGGGCCAACACATACTTACTATTATGAACAATATAGAAAACTTAAAGACATCTTAGGGAAAAACCATATTAAATGATAGAAATCAATTTAAAACATATGCCAAAAATGTGTATTTATTTAATAGTGGGAAGAATATTAGTAACTATCCTTAAGTAATTTTGTTTGTATTATTTTGCTTTTGAATTTTTTTAAACATTTCTCTCTGTAGTACACGCTGGCCATGAAATTGACATCTTCTAACTCCCCATCTCAGATAATAGAATTCAGTGTTCTGATCAGTGTCCTTTTGGTAAGTTTGAGACTTACCTTAGAAACAAAACTGCTGCTAAGTCATAAAGAAAAGGAGACATTACTTACCTAAGAGCTATGAACACTATAAAATACAAAATATACACATTTAATGCTGGCGCCTAAAGAGCAATTGCAAAATGTTAACATTGAATAGTACACAAAGACAGGACTCTCCAAATGGAACTCTGTAGAACCTCTGTTTAAAGAAATAAGACTAACTGCTATAAGGAACTGGGAACCAGAGGGTCATCTTTATGCCACATTTCTGAACTCATCTCTCTCCGTATTCATATTGTATGTATATGAGACATTGATTTTAAAACCTTACACTTGAACTACTCTAACAGACCATTTATTTGAAGTTACATATTAAAATACTTTAATAACCTCTTTGATTCAACAATAAACGAAACGAGGCAAACAATTAAGAAAACAAAACAATCAACTTGTTTTATCCTTGGGTGATATTACTTCCTAAAAGAAAGCCCTAGATGAGTTATGGCAGACAGCAGCACTTATCAGTGGAGATTTAATATCACAGACATTATTATTATTATTATTATTATTATTATTATTATTATTTACTCATTCCTGTTTCTCTCTATTTCCTATTTTGAAACACATACCTTGATAAATCATGAAATATCTCGGGAAATAAATTCTTTACCTATTTTTTATACTTAAATTTCTTACTGATATATTAATTTAAGAAAATACAGATTTCTATGCTTCAACTTTCTTCAGTACATTTCCTAAATAGACTGTCAGTGACCTATTTTAAGCTTTTGTCATATGTGGTTCCATGAATAATAAAATATATGGCCTAATATTAAACAAATTTAACAGTGGAAGCCCAATTTCATTTTTACTTTTTTTTTTTATCTCTTTTTGTGTAGCTCACTCTTGCTCAGTTGGCTCAGTGTTCTGCCTCCTCTATCTGCCCCCTTTCATGTCTGATGACCTTTCTCTTCCACATTGTTGGAGCTACTCACTCCCAGAGCCATGAACAACACATCTTCCGCATCCTCCAAAGTCCTCAATTTTAGGACTCTGTTCTCCAATGACAACTTACTATGTTTTCAAATGCACATTACAGATGCCTTCTTGGCAAATGACCCTTGATCACATGGGACCACCAGAAGATGTTCTCCACTTCTGATCTCTATTACTCATCTTGGATTTCACAGCTCAGCACAAAGTTGCTCTTTTGCTTACATTCATTATTTTAACAGTTGATAGTTCCTTCTACCTAACTGCCAAGTCATAGCCAAGGCTAAGGATTAACTGTTGTGATGTATAGTCCCTACGGACAAGAAACTAAAGTGTAGGTAAAATGTGGAAAGAGGGAGGGACTAGATAGAAGGTTGGTCTTCCAGTATTTAAAATGGCCTACATTTAAGGACTGAACATCAGGATCAGACCTTATTCTGGTGGACACGAGGAAATATAAGTCCCCTTGACTGGTATGGTGGTATAATACACTTTACATTTGATTTGATACTAGGTTGCTAAACGTATCAAGGGAGGATTGTGTGTGTATCTTTGCATGTTGGGTTTCTTGAGTGGAGACCATGTAACTGAAGGCAGAAGCTGTCTATGCTAATTGTTGAAAAAAACTTTCAGTAACATCGCAGTAGGCTTTATGATAAGAACATTCAACTTATATGGTCTTTTTAAATATGGAAACAGTTATGAGTGTTGTTATTGGATGTTTTGGGCAAAGATTAAGCAGAGGATTAGAAAGCAAGCTGGAGTTTAGAAGGGGGAAATGTGGCAGAAAAGAGATAAAAGTGTGGAAGGCAATAGAACCCTTGGAGCTTCCTAGGCATGGGGAGCCCCAAGGGCAGGGATGGCCGCCTTTGTTTAGGAGAAGAGTGAAAACCAGCCTCTAAGTTCTAAGTCTGTATTCACTTTCTTACATTTAGACCTTGTATATTTGGAAATAGTATTCTAATACTTACCACAAATGGATAATCATCTGTTTTTAGTTTCTCCTTGCCATCCCTTACTTAGGTTTTTCTTTGGTGATTAGGGCAGATGATGGACATCTCTGATGCTCACAATGTGATTGCTGTCAGACCTCATCCTTTGCTGCCTGGGTTTACCAAACCACTTTCAACTTAAAGTCTTCAAACTGAACTAATAATAAACTTTGCATCACTATAATATATCAGTATGGTTTGGGTATATATATTTTACTGTGGCCTAATTTTCTCTCCTGGTTTTCCCACAATAGATGAAGAGGCCAAATTTCTGGGTTCATTCCCAGTCTGTTTTTAATAAACCCTGTGCAGACTCAGAAACAATGTGGACAATTTAGATAGAAAAGAATGAGATGGAACAAGGTGGAAATCTAGAAGCTGTGCTAGCAGAACCAAGAATACTAAGCAAAGTTAGGGTGAGACACATTCTCTAGCTGAAAGTTTTCTATTTGACATCCTCTTATTACTCTGAGTTTCTTTTTTTAAAAGATGCAGTCATTAGCCATTATTCTGTGGGCTAGCTAATGATTTGGTACAAAAAGGACTTTCAGAATATTGAGAAAGTATCAATAGAAATAGATTTAATAGAATATTAGTAATACTGAAAGAATTCTATCAGAAGTTTCATAAGTTTGCTTTATCATCATTCACCCTTAATCAAAATTTTAAATATATATTATTGATTATATTTATTATATTATGTTAAATTATATTATATTATATCATATTATATGTGCTGAAGACATGGCTTAAGGGTAAAGAGATATTGAGGCCCTTCTAAAGGATTTCAATTTGTTTCCAAGCACCAACTTTGGGTATCTGACAGCAGCATATAACTACAGATCCAGGGCATCTTAGATCCTCTTTCTTGTCTTCTCAGGCATATGCACATGTGGTATATATTCACACAGGGTGATATAGGAATTTTAATTATATATGCCTATGAATTGTGTATTCTCATCCAACGCGAGGCTCAGGATCAAGTCAACAGTGTTGTTTGTGTGTTTTAGTAAGATCATATAGATAAGGATCAGTGAGAATAACTCCCTGATTAAAATTTTATCTCTGTTCAAGTCTGTGAGTTATATCTTCATTTCCAGCTAGGTTACTACACACTATCTTCTTAAAATGGTTAACACACTCATTAGCTATCTGAGTACCGGTCATTGACATTTTAGATTGCATTACTTTAATCCAAATGTTGAATTGGCAAGGCACCTTTCACTAATGTGCAAGAGTATTATTGGAAGAATTAAAGGGGAGAAGAGGGGAACATTCATAAATGACAAAGGTTTTTGTGGCAGACCCTGGGCAGGATCCTTTTGGTAGCTTGAATGTAAATGAAATTTGAAGGTTAAATGATAGAACATTAGAAGGTTCAATAAAGAGGAGGAGGGGTGGATGATCATATCTGTCTGCTTGCAATGAATACCAGACCCTGAGTAGCAATACGAAAACATCTCAATGACCAACCATCCTATGAAGATGAGATCATGACACATGTCTGATCAAGGAGCAAGCAGGATGGAACAAACTCTAAGTTTAAGTTTGGAGAAATAAAGAAAAGCTACCATTGGGAAAAATAATGTGCCAGGTAAAGATTTCAAAAGCCACTTGAAACTCCTCTAGTGAATGTCAGCGTGACTAATGGATGTAAACATGTAACTGTCTGAGATTTGCAGGTGTCATCTCATAGCTTCAGATTAACATAAGTCGGTATTACAGCTGTGGCTGAATAAAGGTGCAAGGGGAGAACTTGTCAATGTTCAGAGCAATGTATGAAGAAGCAGTGTCCAAAGCCAGGCTTCCATGGTTCTCCTAACACCAGGAAGGGTAGCAGGTGATACTGCACAGAACCTGACCATTCACCTGATAAATGCATGGGCTGCTATAAAGTGGAGTGGCAAAGCCACCATAAATGCCACTGAAATATGATGTTTAAATGCATTTAGGGTAAAGTCTGGAGTACATAATAAAAATGACAAATCGACTCAAATCTTCCATCTCTGCTTTTGTTCTTTTAAGAATAGTTGCTTCAGTCCTCGGGATACTTAGAATGCATGTCCCTAAAATAAAGCTTTCAGTGGAAGTAATAGAGTACTTCCCACTATTACATAAATCTATCCACTGGTGTTTGATATTCTTGGAAAGTCGGATGGTAGACATTTATTACTATCAGTGGAGCCTTCTAAAGAGAACATTCACAGTTGTTTAATAAGACAAAGCCAATTTAATGAGTTCTAGATCTGTAATGCTCTTAGAAGGGAAAATTTGCTCAGAAACCAATTTGAAATTTAAGAAACATTAAACCAATCATCTCTGATTATTTTTCTGAGTAGCCATGAGAAATATATCCGTATTGTAATTCATAATGACAGACTTATAATACTGTGGTGGTATGAAGAATCCTTAGAGTAAAGCTGAATCAGACTCCCTATGAGTAGCTCTGTCATTGATAGGACTCTAGCATTTGAACTTGGAATAGAAATTGGAGTTACTGTCTGACTGTTTCTTTTTTTTTTTTTTTCCTTTTTTCCCTTTATTTTATTTTATTTTTTTAGATATTTTATTTACATTTCAAATGCTATCCTGAAAGTTCCCTATACCCTCCCCCTGACCTGCTCCCCTACCCACCCACTCCCACTTCTTAGCCCTGGCATTCCCCTGTATTGGGGCATATAAAGTTTGCAAGACCTAGACCAATGTGTGGATACTTCATTCCTCCTTAGAATAGGGAACAAAATATCCATGAAAGGAGCTACAGAGACAAAGTTTGGAGCTAAGAAGAAAGGATGGACTATCCAGAGACTACCCCACCCAGGGATCCATCCCATAATCAGCCACCAAACCCAGACACTATTGCATATGCCAGCAAGATTTGGCTGAAGGGACCCTGATATAGCTGTCTTGTATGAGGCTCTGCCAGTGCCTGGCAAATACAGAAGTGGATGCTCACAGTCATCTATAGGATGGAACATAGGGCCCCCAATGGAGGAGCTAGAGAAAGAACCCAAGGAGCTGAAGGGGTCTGCAACCCTATAGGTGGAACAACAATATGAATTAACCAGTACTGCCAGAGCTTGTGTCTCTAGGTCTTGACTGTTTCTTTGATAAAAAGAGTAATAAAAGTGATTGTTTCTTTGTGATCCCCAGAAGACCGAAGGTGCAACAAAGTATGCACAATGCTTTGCCCATCCACGTTATCAAGTTTAGCTCACAGGAGAGGCTTTTCACCATAAAATTCCACGCATAAAGCTAAAATATTTAATACTCAAATTTCACATATATTTTGAAAATTCTCCTACAACATTGAAAGTTCTGGCAGGTGAATAGCTTTTGAGGTGAATAGACTGCATAAATAGTAGACGTGAAATGTTCTCTCAGTGTACATAAAATCCAGTAGTATTTTCTACTTTGTTTTCATTCTTTGTGATGACAAACCAGAGAGTTTCAAAGAGAACTGAGAGGGTAAACAGCGTGCCTTGCACCACTGTGCTGGGAGGTTTATGACCCCACTGTTCTCCAATTGTAGGGCTGGGCCTTCTCTGGGAATCGGGAGAATAAACGTCATTAGAAAAACATCCGCCACATTAGCCCCATGTGTTCTCAGATGTTTTGGGTGGAAATTGTAAATGATGAAAAGTAACCATTGAATAACTAAAAATATAACTCACCTGAGAGTGTGCAACTAGCAGTGTCATTAAGGTATGACTAATTTTTACTGTATACAATATATTCACTGAAAGTGTGGTATCAGACATTGGGGATCACACAGCAGTTTCCTTCATATAACAGCATGGATATGTGTTACATCAAGACTTTTAAAAATGGAAATCCACCTGTCACACTTGATAAGATCTGGCATTTTGATAACTTCATGTGTAAGGCTTCTTGGGAATGTTAGTTAAAGGTTCTTGTATCACTATAAGGGCAACAACCCTCTTTTTTACTCATGTAATATGTAAAATTAGATTTAATGGAGAATCTTGTGCTAGAATTTACTACTGACATTGAGAGCACTTTATTTATACCCAGCTTTTAGTATTTCCCAGCTCCGAATAAAATGCCTCTGTTCTTCCCGATCTGTCTCTTTCTAACCATATTGTTAACTGACCTAGCTGAAAGACATGAGCCACCTAGGTACAGGGAAACAAATCAGGAACCGTAGATCTGTAACACCAAGGCAATAGTCAGACAGTTATAACTGGTGTTTGACTAGTGGAACTAATACAAACTAGGAAAAAAAATGTGTTTGCTAACATTCTCAATTTCATGTAGATATCCAGGGTAATTACAGTCGTATAAATTGCTATTTTGTATCTAACCTGAAGCAACAGGGTAGGCTACTAACCCTAAACACAGACAGTGTAATAAAGACCACGTAGGCCAGTGCAAATTGCTATTTGCAGTTCAGCAAACACGACTGGGAACAGGAAATAAAATGGAGAAGGCAACGAAATGAAAATTAAAGGCAAATGAAATCAGACCAGATGTTGTGAATCTGTTTTTCATGCAGAGTTGCTTCAATGCGAGGAATGGCCTTCCAGGCAAGGTTGCTGGGATAATAACCCTGAATTTGTTCAAGTTGGTTTGATTAGATGGTCTGACAGTAAAGTCTGGCAACTAAAAAGGAGAATAAACTGTGTAAATTATCTGTGCTCTTCACATTTTAAAAGAAAAAAATGAAAAGATCTGGGATAAAGATAATTCCTTAGCACATTTTTTTTGTCTGAAAACCCACACATACACACACTAAAGCCCACATGGTTTTGTTTTACAATTTTAATAACCTTTAACTGCTTATTCCTTATCCTAACAGCAGATTTTGTTTCTTTGCTTGCTGCGTCTTTGACTTTACATGAGTGTGTTTGTGTGTGTGTGTCTGCGTGTGGGTATGAGCACATGAATAAATTTCCCACAGAGACCAGAAGAAGGCACCAGCTGCCTGGGAGCTGGATTAGAGACAGTTTTGAGTGTCCTAATGAAGGGGTGGGAGCCAAACTTGGTCCTCGGCAGAAGCAATCCCAGCTCTTCATGACTGAGCCATCTCCCCAGCTCCTAGAAGCAGGTTTTGATCTCACTTTGCTTTTATTACTGGTTTTATTAATTGACTGTATTACAGAACTTACACTAGACTGCAGGGCTATAATGCTGGTTATGGGGACATTTGTAAAATGAGTTAATATGTTCCTCAATACTTGTGTCTGAGACATAAAAAAAAAGTGTCTGGGAGCATAGAATACAGAAATAATAAAATTAATTGACATTTTAATACTAAAAGGGGGAAGTTTTACACATTTTATACTTCTTTTTTTTTTCAAAAAGATCTTCTCTAAATTGAACTAAAATATTGGTATATAATGCCATAAACTAGATTTTGCAAGTGTGGACAAAAATAAAAATTTACTTAAAATCAGTGAAGAAACAGATAACAGAACCATGAATAAAATATTTGTATAATAACATTTATAAATTTGTATTATAACTATATTCTGGGTGTATTTTTTTAAAAAATAGAAACTTTAGTTTTTGTCCATGCTGAGGATTGGACTAAGGGACTTGGCCACATGACTCTAATCCTATATCACTGAGTTATACTCCAGATTTAGGAAGATACAAGTTTTAGTAAAGAGTTTGATTTTCACATCTATGCCCCTCTATAAGAAATTCTCACAATTACCCAGCTCCTTATCCTTATCACATACTCAGATATTTTTACTGAAATCGATTTGTGTTGTATAATATATTGGAGATGAATATGTAGAGAGGCCATGCAGGGTTACACCTATCTGTAATCCCCACACTCAGAAGCACTCAGTAGGGAGACCATAACATTGGAGCTAGCCTGGGCTACATACTAGGAGTCTATCTCAAAAAAATTCAAATAAGAGAAAGGGAAATAATAAAAACAAATATTTATGTGCCATCTAAATAATAGCCTTTTAATAGACATACTTTCGATTGAAATTAGTTAATATATTTAAATTAAATTTACTTTATAGGTTTTTAATTCTTTAACTTATCTTTAATCTTTTTTTTTTTTTTTTTTTACAATCACATCGTTATCCTGTTATCCCCTCATCCCAGTCATCCCAGTTCTCCCTCTGAGCCTTCCTCATCCCACTCCTCCTCCCTTGTCTCCAAAAGGATGTCCTCACCCTCTTATCCCTTCACTCCATCAGGCCTCCCCATTCCCTGGTGCACCAAGTCTCTCAAGGATTAGGTGCCTCTTTCCTCACTGAGGCCAGACCAGGCAGTCCTCTGCTGTACATGTGTGGGGGGTCTCAAACCAGCTAGCATATGCTGTCTGGTTGGTGGCTCAGTGTCTGAGAGATCTCAGGGGTCTAGATTAGTTGAGACTGCTGTTCTTCCTATGGGGTCATCCTCCTCCCTCAGCTTCTTCCAGCCTTTCCCTAACTCAACCACAGGGATGACTGGCTTCTGCCTCTTGGTTGGCTGTAAGTATCTGCATCTTGTAGCATTCTGCTAGATGGTGATATTATATATATTCACCAGTGATTTTTCAGTTTAATTGTACTGAGACATAACCAAGTGATTTGTGTAATACCCCTGTGAGCATATTAATAGAGCAAACCAAGCATCAAAACCCTCCTGGAACATGGGTGGCACACATACACACACACACACACACACACACACACACACACACACACACAC
>NC_034598.1:29911239-29942960 GCF_900095145.1 Mus pahari
CACACACACACACACACACACACATTTATACAAAGGAGAATGCCTTTACTACTTGTTTAGTTTCATTTATCTTGCTGTGGCAAAACTGGAACAAAAGCAGCATTGGGAATAAGGATTTATTTAGATTTCACTTTCAAGTCACAGTCCACCTAAGGAAACTAAGGCAGTAACTTTATGCCAAGCCTTCTTAACTATACCACACAGCACTGCCTGGACTCTGAGAATATACTCACAGACAAGAGGGTGCAGCGGAGGACATGGAGTCGCTGCATCCTACCTCATGCAGGCTTGTGCTTCTACAGCCAGGATCACCTGCCCAAAAATGGTACAGCCCATTGTGGGCAGGGCACTCCTGTATCACTTAATGATCAAGACCATTCACAGCAGACCAGTTTTTGGGCAAGTCCTTAATTTAGGCTATCCTCTCTGATGAATGTATCTTGAGTGAGGTTGATGGTTAAAGCCAACCTTTAGTCTCTTCATCTCTCCCTTCCTCCCTCCATCAATCCAATTCTCTGTCTCTCTCTCTTTGTCTCTGTGTCTATGTCTGTCTGTCTGTCTGTCTTTCTCTTTATCTCTCTATCTCTCTCATGCGCCCCAGTTTCCCAAAATGAATGACTTTGATCTCTAAAGCTAAGAGTAAAAATCAAATATTGTTGGGCATGGTGGCACACATCTTTAATCGCAGCACTTGGGAGGCAGAGGCAGGCGGATTTCTGAGTTCGAGGCCAGCTGGTCTACAAAGTGAGTTCCAGGGCATCCAGGGCTACACAGAGAAACCCTGTCTCAAAAACAAACAAACAAACAAACAAAATCAAATATTTATGTCCAGCATTTTTATTCTACCCACAACATATCTAACATAGTTACTACTCATAAGAAACCACAGTCATCATAGTATTGATATAATACTACGTATATATTCACATATTTGATCAACACATTACATTAATTATAATACTATTATATATTCAAATATGATCAATTGATTATAGTACTAATAGAAGTTTGTTTCAAGTCTGTTGATGAAACTGTCATGCCATTATTATTCTATTATGACATAAATCTATAAATTCATATTGAATAAGAAGACACTTATATTAGAAAAAAAAAAGCTGTGCCCAAGGGTACTTGCTGCTCTTACAGATCACGTGAGTTTGTTTCAAGCACTCACAACTATCTGTAACCCCAGTTCCAGGGCATCCGACATTCTCTTTGGTCTCCACAGGCACCAAGTTCACAGCAGGTATTCATGCATACATGAAAGCAAACATTCATCCTGACATAAAATAAAAAGAGAACATTCTTTTAAAATCTACATATTCAATTTGTAGATCTTGTAAATTTTAAAATAGAAAACCAATTAACATTATATAAAATATAAATTATTAGCAATAGAGAACTCTTCAGAGAACATCACAGTTGCTGGTACTGATTTATGTAGTGAAGGGAAGCCATTTGGGGGACCCGTTGGAAGCTATATGCAGAGCTTTATATAAAGGGAGGAAAGATATATGGAAAGGCAAACTATATGCTTGAACTCTTTGGGTTTGGCTTGTGATGAGCCATGTTGAATTTATTGGAAACATTGCATTTGTTCATCTTAAGCAATTGCTCTTGCCCTGAATTTTATTAGCTAGAAATTGCTACTTTAGTACATGTTAGAGATATATGTTATGGAATACAATAAAGCCCAGATGATATGGTATATTTTGTGATTTGGGGATAAGAAACTTTGTCTTGCTATATGTGTGTGTGTGTGTGTGTGTATGATATGTATGGAATATATATAATATATATATATATTCCATACATATCATACATATATATATTATGATATGTGCATATGTGATAGATAGTTTTAGTTTCCTAGCAATGATTACAAATAATATACAGTACTAGTAGTATCCCGTGGGGAGGATTGGTTTAATACATGCAAGAGAAATATAGATCCATAAATTTCAATAAAAGGATGCTATACACTCAATTTTCGTATAAATTCTACTACTGAGGGAGTGAGATTCTCTAAAATCTATAACCCATAGTAATCTGGTCATTTATAAAGGCTAGTCTGTTTCTCATATGGAGAGATGTTTTTTCAGAAGGTAATCAATAGAACTAACCAGGATATTTAATAATCTGGAGGGAAATAAAAATAAAACAGTTACTAGTCAGATTGGTTCTTATTAATTTTATTAGCACACTTTCAGGCCTTTACCATATCTTAGGGTTTGTTCTGTGCCACATACTTCTAGGGTACCATTTTAAATGATTCCCAAATTTACATATCTGTACACAAAAGCTCTTAATAAGACCCTGAAATCATTCTGTACTTTGAAACTAGTAATAGTACCCAAAAGAATATAGTCGTCCCCAATAGTTTTGGTCTAGCTTTATTTATTTATTTATTTATTTATTTATTTATTTATTTATTTATTTATTTATTTTTGTTTGGAAATACACTAGAACACCAGAACACTGCTCGCTACTGTCTATTCCTGCTGACAGTCCTTATGTTCAATCTGGTAAACTCCTCACAGCTACTGTTCATTTGTTTTTGGATTCAATGTTTTGTTATTAGATGTTAATAGGTTCTGGGTCTATAGGAGAGGCAGCAATGAGTCAATTAACATAAAAGCAGTACCAAGTGAGAAAGCCTGAGGTCTATTTGACCCTTTCTCCCTGTGTTATTGTCATGGTAAGAGTAACATCAAGCCAGCCTTTTGCTCCTACTCCAGAAAAGCTCCGAAAGAGGAGTGTTGGCCTCATTTGTTAACTAATTCTTATGTGGTGATGTCTCTAGATTGCAGCCTTCAGGTTTTTCTCCACTGTAATGGTTCCATATAAGCCCAGCATGTTGATGTTAGGAGAATTTGGTCCTTGTGAGTTTTGAAGAATTATAATCAACCTCCTAAACAAGTACCAATAACCTTATGCCTAATTAGTATAGTATTGAAAGTTTGCATTATTTACAATTACATATCATAGTATCATAATAACTATTTGGCAGTTTTATATGAAACTTCAAAAATAGTTTGAACCTGTGATTTTCTTGTCCCACCATATATTCAGAATATCTGACCAAGATGAGTATAGAATTATCATGTTGCTACATTCCACAAGACTTTTACATTTATGATACGGCCTCCTATGCACACTGCTTCATTCAGGTTAAAACTCAGTGCTACATCCTTATTAGGTTTGTAAAGGTATTTGCTTCAAACCCTGCTTTCTACCTATCAACTTAAACATATTAGACCTGTATCTCATAATTATTATAATATATAAAAGAAAAAATAGAAAAAATTGCTTAGGGTGTAGAACTCCGTGCCTATAATCTCATCACTGAGGATACCCTGTCAGGAATATTCTGAGTTCAGGGTCACCCTATGCTGCATAAGTGGTGAAAGAAATAATGGGTATATTACCCAGTAAGCCTGGGAAAGCCTACACCTCAAAAACAACCCACTGGATACCACAGAGATGTATTTGAAGCTGCGAAGAATGGAGGGAATGGCACCGTTTTCTTATAGATTTGAGAAAGTTTAAGGATGTTCAAGTTTCTATATTGTTACTAATAGATGCTTTCAGGCACTATGCACTATTAGTTTTAAAGGCATAAATACCTTTGATTTCCTCTCAGTCTGTAAAAGCAAAGTGCATTATAGGTCTATGGACATGACGCTGAATATACATGGAATCTCCTCCTTAAAATGTACTCATTTATTATTATTGTGTGGTTGATACTGAGTAAGGCACATGGGTGCTATGGCAAACATGTAGAGGTCAGAGGAGAGTCCTATGACTGTGCAGTTGGTACTTTCCTTCTTCCTTCATGTGGACTCTGGGAATTGAATCCAGGTCACCAGGCTTGCATGGCAAAGCTCTTTATACATCTAGCTGTCTCGCTGGCCCCATTCTTATTGATGAAACAATATCGATGTAATCTGTATTTGTCACATCCTGAAATTATATTTTTTATATCAGGGTTTACTCTATATTATAAATTCTATGGGTTTTTGACAAGTGTGCGTTGACATGTGTTCACCATTAGGGATATCAAACAGATGGTTTTTACTGCTTTTAGAATCTCCAGTGATTGACTTATGTATTCGGGCAGTGATTATTAGCGATTGGTCTTTTTGACGTCTGCACATCTTTCCTGAAGTTGGATACCATGTAGATGACATCATGCATTACGTTCCATTTCCATACTGAGTGTGTGCACACATTTCACTGCGCTTTCTCATTGTCTGACAGTTTCACAGCTTAGTGGTTCACATACCGAAGGGCATCTTCATTTGTTCAACATCATGACAATGATAATACAACTGCCATAGAAGAGCTTTGCAGATGGGAATTTAGGTTTGCAGCATACTTGTCAAAAACACAAGAAGTATAATTTTATGCAGTACTGTAAGGCTATATTGAGTCTTATGAATCATTGTCAAACTCCTGTTATGATGGTTGTCTCAAACTGCATTTCTTTCAAGAGCGAGGTGAAGTTTCTATTGCAGCACTCCCTCATCAGCATTTTGTGTTCTCCGTGTTAAGTGTTTTAGTTCTTTAATAGATGGATTGTAACATTCTCCTTTGGAATTACTTGGTGAGATAATATCTTGAGAAATTTGCATTTACTTATTTGAGGCTTGGGTATAATCTCCAATGAGATATATGCTTAGATCTTTTGCTCATCATTAATTGAATTTTTTGTTTGATTAATACTGTGTTTTAAGAATTATTTGGGGCCTATAGATATGGCTCAAAATTTAAGAGCACTGGCTGCTCTTTCAGAGAACCAGAATTTCATTCCCAGCACCCATAGGACACAGAACAAGCAATGTTAACTGTTTCAGGGGATCTTTACATGTGGTAACAATGACATGAATATCTAGTGCAAGTTCTCCTGGCATGAGATGTAAAAGAGAGAGACAGAGGAGATTCAGACAGAAGTTGCAGGGAAGTCAACTTGGATGACACAGCATAGCAGAACAATATAAGATAGACCTTGCCTCAAAAAAGTAGAGGAGAGAAATAACTCTCAAAAATTCCTCTGAACACACACACACACACACACACACACACACACGTACACATGTACATACACATGTAGACACACACAGGACACACACATACACACACTCATAAATGGATAAATGGGCAGCAAAAAGTTGCCTCAGACCAGTTTCCTAAAAGTTTCCCTATAAATTCTTAGGTGACCTACGTGGTTAATATTTACTTAAGGGATAAGGCCTTTCACCAAATGGGAATAGAATCTGCTTCATAAACTGCCCATCTAGCATTTAACAGTTTGACTATTTCAGGAAGAAGTAATCACAAATAGAAATTTTTCCTGAATATGATCTCATGCAATTTGAGAAGCCAGGGCAGAGGCTACTGAGTCTGAGATTAGCCCAAGCTGCTCTGGCCATGTCTCAATAAAATAAACTCATTCTAAAAAGTAACCATGTAAAATAATAATTCATTCATCCATGTTATCATACTGTCAGCTTTTCATAATTGGAATAGAACTGAAACCTTTTATTTTAGCTCTGTATCTATAAAGAGTTAGTCAAGGGAAGGAATAACGGAAAGAATTGGATGTAAAATAAAATAGGAACCATTTTTATACCAGTTTACATTTAGCTTTAATTGTAAACTTGGCACAGCTTAGATCATGTGAAAGTAAAGCCGAGGCTGAGTAAGTGCTTAGAGTATACTGGCCTGTGGGCACGTCTGTGGGGGACTGACCGGATTATTGATTGACATAGAAAGTCCCTTAACACTGTGGGTGGCACCACTGCCTAGTTACGGGGTTCTGGGCTGAAGACAACTCGCTGTATATGTGTCTAGGAGAGAGACAGCAAGCAGTGCTCCTCCACGATTTTCGGCTTATGCTCTCAGTTTAGCCCCTGCCCCGAGTTCCTTCAGCGACCATGACCTGGATGTGTAAGCAAAATAAACACCTTCCTCCCCCATATCGCTTCTTCTATTGCTTGTTCTATCACAGCAACAGGAAGGAAACCAGAGACATGAAGACCTGTGTGTATACACACATTGTTCTTAAAGTAGTACTTACATAAGTCTTTGAAAGCCATGAATCACTTGCGATTCAATTTTTTGCGAAACAGAAACTTTGCCTACCACTAAATAGAAACAAACAACAATTATCTTACATACAGCTGCATTCGTTTGTTTTTGCGTCCCATGACTTATTTTGTGTGAGAGAGAAGGAGGGAAAGCTTGCTGTGTTTGGGTTATTGTTTCTGGAATCTTCCTCTCTTTCTGATGAGTTTTAAATGAACAGATGTAGATCGAGGAGTATAAAGATGAGCATCAGTTACTCATAATTAAACTCAGCCTTGCTTTCAAAACTCACATGTACCAAGCTCACCTTAGTTCTGCCAATTTCATAACGTCATTTTATTTTGCTTTTGAAAACGAAGGCAAAAAAAAAAAAAAAAAGCATCAGCGTCCATTTTGTTCCTTTTCTCTTTAGATTTTTTTTTTTCTGGTCACAGACCCAGGTATCAGGTGGGGGCGCTGTTGATACTGTTTTTCTTCCTTGGTGGATGGTTTATAGCTCAAGTTGCTTTCCTCGCAGGCCTTGTCATTAGTGCAATCAAAGGCCAGACTGAGTCATTAGAAAAAAAATACTTACCTCTCAGCACAGTCTGATATTTGCAAATAAAATATGCTTACAGTTTCAATCTATTGTATGGGCTGTTGATTTATAAGATTGCGTTTTGGAGGCCAAGTAATGACAAATTAACTTAATTTTTTGTTGTATATTTTTTTCCTCTATATTCCTTGAAGCAGTGGCGTTGACCTTTAAGTTCTGACTTTTATTAGAGAAAACTAAATAAGTAAGAAAAAATAATATGGACATTTCTGGAAATGCCTTTTGAAATCGCATTGTGTTCGCTCACTTCAGAGATGGAAGGTAGGGAGGGTTAGCCTAAGAAACTGGCAGGGGATGAAGTACTTCTCCATGACAGATCATTCCCCTTTAGCCCTGTGTCTGGCTCCTTTCTAGTAAAACAGAAATCACCCTCTGCATTCCAGCGTGGCTGTAACCAATTGGTGGGAATTGCCAGTTATTCAGTAGTTTCCTCCTCTGAAAATAATGCACTGGTTGGGGCTGGAGAGATGGCTCAGCTAGGTTAAGAGCACTGGCTGCTCGTCCAAAGGTCCTGAGTTCAAATCCCAGTGTACTGGCTGGTTTTGTGTTAACTTAACACAAGCTGGAGAAAGGATCTTCAGGTGAGGAAATGCCTCCATGAGAACCAGCTGTAAGGCATTTTCTAAATTAGTGATCGAGGGGCAGGGGGAGGGGGGGAAGGGGAAGGGCCCCTTGTGGGTGATGCTATCCCTGGGCTAGTAGTCTTGGGTTGTATAAGAAAACAAGCTGAGCAAGCCAGGGGAAGCAAGCCAGTAAGGAACATACCTCCATGGCCTCTGCATCAGTTCCTGCTTTCTGACCTGCTTGAGTTCCAGTCCTGACTTCCTTTGGTGATGAACAGCAATGTGTAAGTGTAAGCTGAATAAACCCTGCCTCCCCAACTTGCTTCTTGTTCATGATGTTTGTGCAGGAATAGAAACCCTGACATCCAGCAACCACATGGTGGCTCACAACCATCTCTAACGGGATCTGATGCCCTCTTCTGGTGTGTCTGAAGATGGGGTATTCATATACATAAAATAAATAAATCTTTAAAAAAGAAAACAATACATTTTTGCTCACATCAGTATGTGCCACCCTCACATAACAAGTGTCTATTCTGGGAATGCAGACAAAGCTCCCTTGTGTGTCAGCTCTTCAAAGCACAACATTCTAAATATTCTGCCTCTATTGCCATATGCTGTGACTCCTTTAAATAGCAGTTTTTAAATTATCTAATACCTGAAACCAGATGCATTTGTAATTGTAAAAAAAAAAAAAAACACTAAGAGACAGAACTCTAAACAGTATTGCAGTTTTTAATGAGACCACCATTGTATCGCAAAGATATTCAGAAATAGATCAGTGAGAGTTTAATACAGTATACTTGATATAGATTTTATTAGCTATGTATTTACTCACAAGGGCTTTTTAATTTCATAAATTTTCCTGTTAATACAATAATAGTATTTTTTTAAATCAGGTTAATATTTAGATATTGTATTTATGTGTGGTAGGTACATGCATTTTCTTTCCCTTTTTAAACTATGCATTTAGAATTTCATGCAAATAATATTGCTAATAGTCTGTGACACTTTCAAGGTAATGGAAAAGTGTTGAAATAATGGAAAAGTTAAAAATTTATGTCTTACGCTATATTTACACATATCCCTGAAGGTCATTTAGTCATATTCAACACATTTGTGATGGCAGCTCGGATTAATTCTGGTTACATGCTTCTTGTTTTTCATTATTATATTTTAATGCTACACAGGGTGCTATGAGACTTTTATTTTATATATAAATTTACACCTATAAAATTATTAAATTATTAAATTAAAAAGAATAGCCATGAAACCCTCTGTATGGCCAAACCAAGAAGAGACAATGCATACAAGTTTTATTTGATTCCCTGATTTAGCTCATGCAGTGGCTGCCACACACCAGGACTCCATAGAAGAGGTAACCATCCAATTCATTGTCCCTGTGTAAGATTTGTCTATTTACTCCAGGACGAACTCACTAGGAGAAAATAATTTGTGGCAGGCATGATTTCATCTTAATTAAAGAGAAATTACCGAGTGTATTAGATAATGAATCTTCTGCGACTGAGCATTGTTCTTTGTATGTATTAATATACTCTATAGAACTGAGCAAAACTATCAATGCAGTCTAAGCTTGAGAACACATCGCAAATGGAGATGGAGCCTTCATTGTATGCATAGGTTTTGTATTTTTCAAAGGCTTATGAATATACCTGGGAAGGATTGTTTTATAATGTGTCATCTGACGAGTTTCAAAAACATAATTACTACTGTGCCTCCTTCACGTAAACTTTTATCTCCTTATGTGAGAGATAGGATAGTAATGTTAGCACACATTTCCTGTTGCAAGGTAACCATCTCTGGGCTTACTGTGTGTCTCCTGATACATTCATAAGTGAATGCTACATATCAGTTTAAAACCTTGGTGGATGTATAGTTTAATGCTTTCAGTCTTTAATGTTTTGGGGGTAAGTTTTCGAATCATAGATATAGGCTAACTGAATAGCTACAGGCAACTAAATAATTCTGAGAATGGGTGAAATAGTCTTTCCCAAGGAAGCACATCAATTGGTTAACCCATACCAAATATTCATTTCTAAAGTGCATATACAAGTAATGTTATACAGACAGAAAAGAAAATATTTAGAAAAAATATATATATATAATGTATATATGTATTTTGCCTATATATGTATTTTTGCTATTATATATATGTATATACATTTATAGTCATACAAATATGTATATGGCAGCAATTAATGGAAAGAGAGGTCATGAATTTTAAAAAGAGCAAGGAAGGTTAACTGGGGGGATTTGGGGGAAAGGAATGGAACAGTGATGTCGGAATAATGGTCTTAGAAATAAAATAATAATAATTTAAAAAATTGTACAAGGTGATTGATCATGCTAACCACTGAAGTGGTCAGTCAATAAAGTTATGTCAGTGTTTTAAGATGCCCATAGGAAGAGTCAAGAAAGACAATAAAAATAAGTGTTAGCAAAACACATAAAGGCTACAATGGAATGACAGGACTCACTGACAATATTCTACGATATTTTCTTTTTCTTTTTTTTTTTGAAAAATATTTGACTTTTTATTTTTCCATAGTTTATTTATTTTTATTCACATTATATCTCAATCACAGCACCTCCCACTTTGTCCTCTCTGCCCAATCTGACCCTTACAAATCCCCCTCCCCATTCCATTCCTCTTCTCTAATGAGAGGGGGAAGCTTCCCTTTGGTTACTACCCCACCCAGGACTAAGCACGTCCTCTTCTACTGGGGCAGAACCAGGCAGTCAAGGTAGGGAAAAAGGATCCAATGGCAGTCAACAGAGGCAGAGACAGTTCCCTGCTCCGAATGTGAGGGGACCTGCATGGAGACCAAGCTCTCCACATCTACTACAAGTGTGTGTGTGTGTGTGTGTGTGTGTGTGTGTGTTTGGGGGGGTGGGAGCTAGGTACAGCCCTTGCATGCTCTTTAGCTGGTGCTTCACTCTCTGTGAGCCCTCATGACTCTAGATTCTTTGACTCTGTATGACCTTATTATTCAACCATAGCAGGCTTGTCCTATGCATCCAGAGACAGGCTCAGTACATTTAACTTAAACCACTAACGGAAATAGCTTTCTATTCTTGTCCATAATCTTTCATTGTTTGTATGTATATATAAACATATATGTATATACATGTATATATACATAGAAGTGTATACACATGTATATTCATATGTGTAGATATACATATATAAAAATATATACATATATGTATATACATATATGTGTTATGTATATGCATATATATAAGTTATGTGATTAACTTACATTGGCACAGTCAATATATATACACAGAAGCATCTACAAGAAACAAGAAAGAGAGGAAGAAAGGTTAATAAGATATTATGGTATACTAAGATCTTTTGTTGTAACTATCTTTGTGTATGTTGATAAATAATAGAGACTTTAATTATCTTGAGTGGAGATTCATGTGATAAAGCCTGAAGCTAAATCACTAATTGTTATGAAATTATTTTAATTTTGAAAAAAATACCATGTGTATGGTGATGAATGGCTGTTATTCCAGCACTTGGAAAGCTGAGACAAAAGGAAATTTAGGGCCACCCAGAGCTCTAGATTGAGAATTTATTTCCAAAAAAAAAATCCAGCAACAACCACCACAACAAAATCCACAACAAGAAATAAAAAACTTGGATTTTTATATTTGTTGATATTACACACATTAGATTATTACCTCATTTTATTTAAGAATATTAATAATTCCATAGAGAAAGTTGTCATTGGATCATGAGAATGAATTCCCTACAGTCTTGACACTCTAACCCTGCCAAGGATAAATGAGGAGGAGGTCTGCAGCTCTATTTCAAAGTAGGCAACTGTCTCTTGGATTGGTTCACACCAAGTTAATCAGTGGTGTGTATGTAGTTTTGTGTGTATGTGTGTGTGTGTGTGTGTGTGTGTGTGTGTGTGTGTGTGTGTGTGGTGTATATTTGTGTGGTGTGTGTGTGTGTGTGTGTGTGTGTGTTCATAGACTTGAGAAAGAGTTGCTTTACAACATAAAGATTTTAGTTTGGGGAACAGTAGAGATGGCACAATGATTCAGAATGCTTGCCTTACTTTCAGAGTTCCTTGCATCAACATCTAGTAGCTTATACAAGTCTCCAACTCCAGAGGATCAATGCCCCTTTCTGGCCTCTGCAGGCACTTAAATGTATGCACACATACTCAGCCACCCCCATACATATAAATAATATTTTAAAATGTTATAGTTTTCATATTTTATTATCTGCTAGCTAAGTGAAATTCCATATTTTTTATTCTTCCATATATTTATCCAAGCTGTTGGTTTGAAATCTGTGCTCTTAAGCAGTATGGCTTTTATTCAGAACTAAACATTCCATAATTATGTATTTTTATTCTAATGTAAAAATACCTTCAATTTGTACTTGCCCCTCAGATAAAAAACATTCTCTTTTGGAACTAAGACCTAAAATAGCACATAATCAGTACAGTTTTCTGTCTTTTATCCCCCCTTGGTGGTTTGAAATAGTTTTACTATGTGCAGCCTTTAACTCTCCATATAATGCTAGCTGGTCTTGAGCTCCTATACTTTATGGCTGAGCCTCCCAACTGCTAGAATTGGAGGTGGTGTATTTCCCCAAGCAAAATCTATTTCTCTCTCTCTCTCTCTCTCTCTCTCTCTCTCTCTCTCTCTCTCTCTCTCTCTGTGTGTGTGTGTGTGTGTGTGTGTGTGTGCACCTGCAAGCATGAACAGGCCAGAAGGTAGTTCTGAGTACCTACATTTATCATTGACCACCTTATTTTTTTGAGAGGCTTTCCCTGAGCTTGGAGCTCACTGTCGTTTTTGCTAGACTGACTTTCTATAAATGCCCTTGGTTCTCCCTTTCTCTATCTCCAAACATAGTTCTTATGCTTACATACATAGCTATAGTATCCAGATAGTAAGTGGGTCTTGGTGATCCAAATTCAGATCTACCCACTTATACAGCAGGACTTTACCAGCTGAGCCATTTCCCCATACTCTGAAACCTTAATGTTCAATAATAAGTGTTATATTTTATGGATGTTACTATTACTAAGTAAAGAAAATAAAAATACAGGTAACTTTACTTTATAAATAATTCCTAGCAACCCCTGTACATGGTGTGTCTGAAGTAAAAAGTTAATATTATTTCAATATGTTACATTTACGTAATCAAAACACATGCAGACAAGTAAATTGGTTTGCTTCTTTACAGAAAGCCACATCCTGGAAGATGTCAACAAATGCATTATAGCCTTGAGAGACCAGGATGCTGATAATTTAGACCGAGCTGCCGGTGCCATCAGAGGACGGGCCGCAAGAGTAGCTCACATCGTTGCGGGTGAAATGGATAGTTACGAGCCTGGCGCTTACACTGAAGGTGTGATGAGAAATGTCAACTTCCTTACAAGCACTGGTGAGTCTCTCTGTCCACAGTTACAGCTACACTGTGCCTCAGGTCGGAATCTGCATAGCAACTAAAGATCCACACCTAGGAAAACCAGGGCTCTCAGGCTATGAAACTTGATTGTGCACTAGCCAGTGGCAAACCACTGTGCCATCTAATTGGTGCTAGGTATCCTGTTTATGCAATGGGAAACTTATCCCAGTGAAATAAATATATTCATTGAGAGAGAAAAGAAAGGGTCTTTTCAAATTCATGCATTACTCCCAGGCCTTAGCCACTTGTGAGTGTTTATTAATGTTGAAGATGTTTGGAGCTATAATTAGGCCAGCATGGGGTTAAGTATGCAGTCTTCTGCAGCCTTTTATTTGACTATATTATTGGTACCCCTGGGTTTCTTTTTATTTAACCATAGCAGGTTTTTCCTATGTATGCAGAGACGTGCTGGTTACCTTTAACTTGCAATTCTATGGAAAGTAGCATTTTGATTCTTGCCCATATTTTTCTCCCATTGTTTAAGAAATATATAATACAGGACTGTTTTGGTTGCAGTACTCAAGTTACTATTTCATAAAATTGGGCAGAGAATGCTTTGAATCTCTCAGTGTAATGATATTTTCTTTTCAAATACTATTGTTAACATTTCTCCAAGGGACCCATGAAAATGTCAGGATTCACACAGATTCATGAGCAAAGATGACAGTCAACAATGTTTTATAAATTGTGACGGCAGAAACTCCTTCCTGTGAATCCCCTTTGTCAATGTGAACCTCCTCTGAATTGGGAAAGCCTCTCATAGATTGCCTCTTGATAAAGGTGTAATGGTGTGTCTGGGATTCCTGCAGTACTTAGATTCCAGATTTAAGTCATCATCCCTTACAGGATGTGGAGGGCATGTTAATTATGAAAAAAATCATATTGTTTGTGAAAGGGAGAAATGTACAATACTTTTTATCACTTTAGTCTATGTGTTTGAATGTTTTGCTCATGCACCATATGTATATCTGCCCTCTGAGAACAGAAGATGGCATCCAATCCCCGGGACTGGTATTATAGATGGTATGATCCACTATGTAGCTGCTAAGAATAGAACCCAGGTCCTCTGCAAGAATAGCTAGTGCTCTAACTGCTGAGCCATCTCTCCAGTCCTGATGGGTGATATTTAAAACAAACAAACCGACAAACCAAAAACCAGTGACAATGAAACATTTAATACCATTTTACACTTTGAAGCTCTTTCTTGAGATTATTTATGAGAAATTCATCAACTTTCTTATCATCTCCCTAAATTATTAAAATGTTCTGAGGACAGGTGGTAACGGCACATCTATCGCTCTTGCCATTAAACCGATATTTCCGCACCCACCCCTCAAAGTTATTAATGTAACAAATCAAGGATATAGTTATGGCGGTACATTATTGCAAACTCAGCACTCAGACTAGACGGGCATGGATCCTGAGACAGAGTATTATAATAAATTCAAGACCAGCCTGTGCTGCAGCTTGAGACCCTGCCTCAAAACAAGCAAAAGCAATTGAGAACATGAGTCATACCTTTCGCTGTGTGAAAATATGTCTGCTTGCTTTGGAACTTGATTGTGTTACAATCATTTAATGTCTCTTTCCTACTACACCAGATTGTAGTGGTCCTTCACTTGTTCAAATCAAGTACTTGTTATCCATTTTTTAAGGGAATAAGGGTTTATTCTGGAAGTATTTTGAGTAACAATAGCCTTAGGAACACAGATTTATCTTGTCCCAAATCCCATTATCCAAAATGGTTGCAGTTTCATGATGTTTTAAGGTACAACGAAATTCATAATCAAGGCAAGTTTTGAATACATTGGTGGGCACATCAGGGGAAAAAAGCAGTTACAGAAAGACAGGAAAAGCATTTCTATAGCCCCAATATACTGTCTGATGACATTCTTAGCTTTGAGTGGGTGAGAACTAGGATCTGATAAGTTAATGGGTTCTGTTTTCTGCCTTCTGAAAAATGACATTTTAAACATAAATGTATGTAGCCTTTGGTTTTATCCCATTGGAAATTTCCTTTGCGGTGGAATAGCCAACATCGACCAGGACTGCTGCATCTTGCTTGTGTCTCAGTTAGTGAATGCATTAGGGATGTCTTCCCTGCAGGCTTTCTGCCATAACATCCGTATGAGGTGCCAACTCTGCAGTTTTGTACTCCATAGGCAGAGACTGCATCTGCCAGGTACTCAAGGAGAAGTGGGAGTGGATTCCAACAGTGTTCGGAAATGTTGGCAGTCACTCTACATCAGAAAAAGTGAGGCAGAATTGTTCAGAGACAGAAATATCGTTAATCTATCTGGGGTTATTAATGGCAGTGCTGACCAGCTAAGCAACACTATGATGCCTTCACAGTCTAAAGAGCACACAAACCCCAAGCCTTTTCCTCCGCTTGAGTTATAAGATAACGTTCATTATGATAGCCCATTCAAATTATGCCTGACATCCCAAATATAAGATGTATAGAATATTTGCAGGCTCTTCTGCACAAAATGAATCTTGCTATTAAATAAAAGCATATTTTGGGACTCCTAATTAATCATTTTGGTCTTTTCTTCAGACAAGCCTTGGGTGTATCCTTGAAGTATGCCTCTGTTTTCTTCTCAGAAAAAAAAAAAAAAAAGTCTAATTTGAACTTTTTTTCCCAAGCAGCTTTCCTTGAAATTTATCAAAAGCAGGCCTCACAAAAGGGAATTCGGTGCAATAAATTAAATGGAAAACATAATTAGATCAGTTTGATCTTAACCAAAGCTGAAGACAGTGTGCTTTCTCTCTCCCATGGATAGATTGTCTATGAAAAAAAGAAAAACTTCCAACTTTTCTGTCCTCCATCATCGACAACATCTTTGTTCACCCCAGGGTCATATCTTGGACTTATCATTTAAATAATTATCAAATTATATAATTGGAAATGTCATGTTTTGTGTTCCAAAGCCTTAGGACCTCACATTTTAGCAAAAGAATACTAATGTGGCCTGTTTTCTCTTTGTTTCATTTTCTTTTAGCTGTTTCCAGAGGCCTAGCCTAGATTCCTCAAGATAACTTAGTAGGGATCTCTGGTGAATTTTCTTTGTTTCTGAAACCCTCCTCAGAATACTACTCTTTTGAAAATGTGACTTGAGTATCTTTGTGAATGGGGAATCCTAAACTTTCTAAACTCAGTCACTGTCACCGACAGAGTTTTGGAAAATGGTGCCTTTGTTTTTTAATCAGAATCTGGGGCTCATTAGCAGGTTTTCAGGATTCTATGACCTTCTAAGTCAGTGGTCACATCTTTTCTAATGCCCCTTTGACACAGTTCCTCACGTTACAGTGACCCACAACCACAAAATTACTCTTGTTGCTACTTCATAACTGTTATTTTCCCCCGGTTATAGGCTGTAATGAAAATATCTGTGTTTTCTGTTGGTATTAGGCATCCCCTGTAAGAGTCCTTTGACCTTCACAGGGGTCATGACCCACAGGTTGGGAACCAGAACCACTGTTCTAAGTGTTTTCTTCACATTAGAGCACAAGGTTTTCCTGCCTCAGTTCAGAAATGTACATCATCCCCTACATGCTAGTGGCTGCTTTTAAGTGAAACATCAATATCTGGAGAGCTAGCTTTTTTTCAACTGAGGAATAGCATTTTAATCATCAAATGAAATCTTTTACACTCCCACAATACTGCCCAAACATTGACCTCCTCCACCACTTGCTTAGGAATTCCTTATGGAGATGCAATGGGTTACTGTCATGTTGTTTGAGACAGGGTCTTTCCATGTAGTCCTGGGTGCACTAGAGCCTGCTATGTAAACCAGGCTGGCTTTGAACTCACAAAGATTCTCCAGGCTCTGTCTTCCAAGAGCTGGGATTAAAGGTAAGTGCCACCACACCTGGCCTGGATATTTTCTTTTTTTAAATAACTAACCTGCAAAACGGCAACATGAGGCTATTGGTTACTCTGTGAACACCAACTCTACTTCATTCTTTAGATGACAAAGAGACCTACTACGGGAGAGAACTGACAGAGAGTACTTTCCTTTGGTTCTTGGCTCTATCAAAGTCAGGAATCAGCAGGTCAAAAAGCATCTATTGTTGCAGACCATACATCTCTACCTCGTTTGACTGTCAGAGAGAAAGAGAGATGAAAACAGAGCAGACACATAAGTGACCCTGGACAAGACAACCTGATTGCCCCTGCTGTTGAAAACTAGTATTTAGTGGAAATAATAGTATATTCATCCAGTGACTGATGAATCCCAAACTGTAGATATAGCCCTGTGGTAGAGTCTGAGCTATCAAGCACTGTATTCAGTCCCATCACCATGTGAACAAGACATGGTGGTGCCCACCTGTAATCTCAGCTCTTGCAAGCTGGAGGCTTGAAAGCAATTACCATTTAGTCATGTCTACAGTGGCATCTAGTCCGTGATAATGAGACCCCACTAAAAATAAAAATAAAGGAAGACAGGAAGAAAAATGCATACTGGGGAGCCCTTCCTTCTTAGAAACCTGGGTGATTATACTGTTGTATACATCCCTCAAGGAAACTGGGACACTATTTGAGGCCACTTGTGGAAAATTCTGTTGGGTTTTCTTCATGACAAATAAGTAGCGAATTGGTTAAACTGGCCACTGAATTAACAGAACAGGTTTTGTTGCTAAGCTGGACTCAGGTTGCACTCTGCATGTTGCGTCTCTGCCCCATAACAAGTACACACAAATGCCAGAGGGTTGGTTCCAAAGGTCCTGGCTCTCTGCAGCATTTGAAAATTACTATTCTACCTTCTATGTAGGACTGAAAGAAATTTTCTCTGCCCAACAGAGTGAGGCAATAGAATTTTCCCTGCAGAACTAGTTGGGGCTTATCAGTGTCTTCTCATTTTTTGTGCCTGAACCCTTGTCCTTCCAGCTCACTGTCACTTCCATTCCCCCATACAGCCAATCTGCTTCATTTAATTCATTCTTCTCAAATTCACTAAACGTGTTTGCCATGGTATGTTATCAAAAACACCCTATGTGCTCTCAGTGGGCATCTTCCCAATCATGTGGACACACTAAGGCTACTATCATCTCTAGGTCTGGCCCATGCTGTGCCACACATTTAGAAGATTTCTACCACTTGTTTAACATACCAAGTAATCCTGATCTTTCAAGAAACTACATATAGACTTGACTCTTAGGAATCCTTTTCTTTCTTCCACCAAGAGTAATTTCTTTCAGTTCCAGGTAATGTGGTCTTTAAGAGGTAGGTCTCGAAGTACCATAGTCCAGAGAGCCATGTGCTCTGCACACCTTCTAGAAAAGACTTTCCTTAAGGGATGGCCCTCTTTGTTTCTTTGAATTATCTCTCCCAGACACAGTGTATCTTTTATTGAGCTAAAAATTAATAATTATGAACAAAACCCAACCTTTTAAGTGAAACCTCAATTTTAAAAATAGTTAATTAACTTAAAAGATTTGTTTAACCCAGACTGGCCTTGAACTCACAATCCTGCTCACATTTCTAAGATGCTGGGCATTCAGGCACAGGACATTATTGTCTTGTTGGCTACTATGATTTGGTTAATTCTGCTCTTTGCAGCTGGAGGGAATTCTTTGGCTACTGCCATCTATATTCACTGGAAAACACTAACTCTAAGGCTACACTCTTGCAAAGGAGCTCTACACTCCATTTTAGTAACAGTTACTTACTCTGTCCTAGGATGTCCTTGCCTTCTAGACGGTGTTTGTTTCCCTTTATCTTTGGTCATATGCAGCCATTTACAAACAACTTTCCCTTGCTAGAATGCTCCATCCTTAAAAGCAGGCACCCAAGTTCATTTATGTATCCTTCCCTAAAGGATTATCTTCATACTTGATTATCAAGTCCTTTTATAACATTTAAATTAACATTTCTTATAAGATCACAATGTTAATGTAGCATAATATAATCAATAAGATGTCATCTCAATTCAGCAAAACAGAAGCAGCAGACTCTGTCAAAGGCCAGGGCAGAGGAGAGATTAAGGAAGTCATTCACTACTGTCCAGAGATAGATATTAGCCACTTCCAAAAAGCTCAGGTCAGCCTTTTAAAAGGTTCCTTGGTGAGCTTTTGAACAAGAGATCGTGACTTTTGTGTATTCAATTACATACAAGAGCCATCAATGAAGCACATCTGTTGAAAGATTCCATTGAACTCGATTACAATAATGCTTTCCGCAAATCCTTGTGAATGACAGCAACCTGGCTTTCAAACTCAGAGATCTTCACTGTCAGTCCCTTACCTTGTAACAGACAGCCTAAGACAGGCTTGTGGATTATGGACTTTCTTTTGCTCCTAGCCTGAATCTCACAGCCTAGATCTCAGATATTCTGGGAGCCTAATATGAGAGAGATTTCAGTCTGTGAATTACTTGCTTAACCTGGATGTCCAAGTATCTTCCAAGTAGAAGTTATATGTCAGTCGTGGCCCTGAAGAACTTTTATCCTTCATGAGCTGGGACCCTAAGGCAGCAATGTGAAGAACTTGCTGCTAACTAAAATATTTACTTAATATAAATGTAAAAAAAAAAAAGTGGATTATGATAGGACTCGAATCTAGCAGTCAAGACAGCAATGAACTAGTGCATAGTAGTACTTAGCTTACCCTCTCCTTCCCTTCAGTCTGGGCCCATGAAATGAAACTGCCCACAACCAGGATGGGTCCTCTCACATCAACTAATTCAGTGAAAAGGTATCTTAACAAGCATGACCATAGGCCAACATAAGGTAAATAATTCCTTACTGGGACTCTCTTTCTAGTTGATTTTCAGTTGTGTCGACATCAAAACGAAGACTAACTCCACAAAGAGTGAAATACCCTACATAGACTGTGCACTGGAAAATAGTTTTCTGACATTTTGGCTATAGATCATTGATATTGGCTGATACACAATTTCCTTGTCAATAATATCTTATTAGGGAAATGGACAGATTCGGGTGCAATAGTAGTCAAAAAAGGAAATAAAAGGTTTAAGAGTGGATTCCAGAAAAGCATAGGCAGAGACTGAAACATTTCCCAATGGGGAAAATGTGAAGCGTGACTTTGAAGATAGTGCCAAAGAAAAAAGGATTAAAGATAGAGGAGATGAATGGGCATGGGATAAAAGGAAGGGAGATGTGGGAGAAGAATGAGAAAATGGAAATCTGTCCTTCTCTTCTTTACCACTGTGAGCATGAAGATGCTTCTGAGGTCTCACATCTTCTTTAACTCTAGCCTAAGTCAGACCATCTTCCCAAAGCAAACAAGACATCACTTAGAGAAGCTGGCCACATCTCTGGTCCTTACCCTACTTTCATAAATGTCTCCTTAGAAAATGTTAGAGCTAGACCTTTCCTATGTTCCTTTTATAGGGTACAATAAATTTAATAAGAATTTATATTTAAATGCTCCAAGCATGAAGCATTGTGATTCTGAGTTGAAAGCCACAGAAAGCACTGATGGCTAAATTATGCGGCAAACTCTCATGAAGGTTGCGGGACAATAGAAGAAATAGGCAAACCACCCAAAATGCTCTACATGGCATCAAGATCAAAGCCAGCCCACACTTCTGATGGAAGCTCGGTTCCAGCCCATGCTGAACTTGTATTACACTGAACCTCACAGATGCAATAGTTATCATCAGTTTCCAGATATTTCTATCACTAGAACAAATACTAAAATATACCTGTTTATGTTCTACATGCTTCATCCCACTTTCGCAGCATTAAGGCAGCAGAATGTAATTTTTGCATCCAGGTCTTGGCTTTCAGCATGGGGACGGTAATATCTTGGCCTTTAAGCCACTATGGAGACTATGCTCTGCACCATACCCAGTAATGATTCTTCATCACAGGAAGGAACTCCATTAAGGAAAGAAAGGGTGGTAATGGGAAACTGGAGAAGATGATCACCAGCCAGAGAAAGGACCCAGAGAAGGAAGAGTAAAGATGGATTTTTATCAACCACGTTGGCCATCACAGAAACAAGAGATTAACCTCTACTCATGGCTTAGAAAGAACGTAGCCCTCAGCAACTAGTTACAGCCACTGTCCTCTCTGGTCAATTGTGACATTTCCAAGTGACACATACAAACAGGTTATATGCCTGTTAGGTATACTAATAGACACTACTATATGACATATATATGTATGATATAGATATGATTATAAGAGGACATTTTATAACATATGATGTGGTTATGTTTATTACAACATATGATGTGGATAGGTTCATCCAAGAGAACACAATAGATTATTTCTTTTGAGGCTTCTGTGAAAACATGAGGTGTGTAGGAGTGGGGGATGGGGAACTGGGGGTAGCAAGGAAAAGTCCCAGATGCCAGAAAAGCAAGAGGCTCCCAGGACCCAACAGGAATGGCATTAGCTGAAACACCCAACAAAGGACAGATAGAACCTGTAGAGACCATCTCCAGTGGTTAGGCCCGGCCTCTGGTTGAGGGATGGGGCCACCCACCCATCTCAAAAGTTTTAACCCAGAAGTGTTCCTGTCTAAGGGAAATACAGGTACAAAGAGTGGAACAGAGACTGAATGAAAGGCCATCCATAGACTACCGTACCTGGGTATCCATCCCATATACAATCACCAAGACCCTAGACCCTATTGCTGATACCAAGTTGACAGGAGCCTGATAGAGGTGTCTACTGAGAGGCTCTGCAGGGACTGATCAATACAGATGCAGATACTTGCTTGCAGCTGCCTGTCAGACTGATCACTGGGACCCCAATGGTAGGGTTAGGGAAAGGTCTGAAGGAAGTGAAAGGCTTTACAACCCATAGGAAGAACAACCAACCTGAACCCCCACCTCCCAGAACCCCCAGGAACTAAACCACCAACCAAAGCATACACATGGGGGGGCCCATGGCTCCAGCTGCATATGTAGCAAAGGCTAGCCTTATCTGGCATCAACGGGAGGGGAGGCCCTTGGTCCTGTGAAGGCTTGATGTCCTAGTGTAAGGGAATGCTAGGACAGTGAGGTGGAATGGGGGTCACCCTCATAGAAGCAGGGAGAAGGGAGAATGGGATAGCAGGCTTGCAGATGGGAAACTGGAAAGGGGAATAACATGTGAAAGGTAAATAAATAAAATAACCAATGAAAAAAGCAAGGCAGTATTCCGTGAAAGCTAAGAAAAATCAGTGGTATACAGGATGCACTTCAGTGAACTTCAGTGAATACTTTACTTACTTACATTAACAATAAAAATTACCAGGCCTGTCTCCTATAACTTTTAAAATATAAAATCGCATATGTGGGAATGCATCATTTTCTTTGAAATCCAGATAGGTAAGGGACATTAAGTAATTGTTTTATATTAATTAATTTTCTCTTTCAAAATTCCACACCAACATATACACAAATATGTAATTGCATTCACTGAGAGACTAGTTCCACCCTGGCCTCTAAACTATGTGTCAGTAATACAGAATGCTGCAATACATGCTCTGATCTGTCTTCCCTGTTAACACTTTCTATCTGCCTTCCACCACTATCAGCCTCTCTGTCGATCCCTACTAGTCCTTCCCAGGTTCATTATGTTTGGTTTATTTTGCACTGTATTTAATCAGGGCCATCTGTGTGCCCGTTGGCTTTGACTACTCATGAGAGCTTACTGGTCATCAGTGTGTGCACAACTAAGCACAATGATGTATGTCTCCACGCCCTGAATCTGTCAGTAGCAAGCAATCTATCAGTTTGTTCATGAGAGCTGATATATCCATCCATGCTTGATCATAGCTAGGTCTCTTATTGTGTAGATCCAGGGCAGGTACCTGAAAGCTCTTGTGAGTTCATGACTGTAATGTTTGTGATGGCATCTTTCAGCCCTTCTTGCTGTCTCCCAGCTCTTAACATTCCTCATGAGATGTTCCCTGAGCCTCACAGGGGATGGTGTGAATGCATTGTTTAGGGCTGAGCACAGATCATCATATACCTTGCGTATCCATGAGTCTCTTCATTCAGTTTGAGTAATGCCAGGGCCAAGAAGTGGGAGTGGGTAGGTAGGGGAGCAGGGCAGGGGGAGGGTATAGGGAACTTTCAGGATAGCATTTGAAATATAAATAAAGAAAATATCTAATAAAAAAGTTGGAAAAAAAAAGTAGAATGATTCTCTAGGGACCATCCATGGTACCATTTGTCTATGATCATATTTAGAAGACAGTGTGATATTAGGGAACCTTGCCATTAAGGTAGCAGTCCCCCATGAACAGATGTGGGACTCCCTTTCTCAGACACCCTGTTTCTGCCTGTCTTGTGTGTGGAGGGTGCAGGTGGCCTTGGCTGGCCTTGCCTGAAAACTGATCTTGTAAAGAGCTCTCTTCAAGGCCTCATCACTCAGCACACACATCCCACTATGGCTTCCCAGATAATTACTGCATGATAATTAGGTGATGTAGTATAACCAGTCAGCCCTTTCTGCTCACTTGATGCCATGATCAATTAGCTGTTCTCATCCATACCCCTACCAAATGCCATTATACACCCTATCCCATGAACAATAAAGTAAACTGGTCTCACTGCAACTGTCTCCAGAGATCATTCTGTCCATACTCATGGCTGTCTGAACTCTGCTCTCTGCCACTGCTCCGTTTCTCCCCTCAGGCTGTGTCCAACAGCCTCCAGGGAGAAAAGGAGGGACAGAATTTGATGCTATGGAAACTTTGCTAGCATATTGAGTTCCCTCCAGGACCAAATGCTTCCTCAAACACATTTTTATTATTTTTCACCAGGTTTAATGTACCAGGCATGGGTTCTGTCATTTTGAGGGTATATCCAATCCAATAATATGCACTCTATGACAGCATAAACTAATGTCTAATAAAAGCATAGTTCTCGCTTTGCTATTGAGGAAAGTATAATAGCATAGAGTCCAGCGGGGAATCAAGTGCTCTGTGGGGCTTGAGTCATCATAGCTTCTTCCTGGTAGACTAGAATACTGAAGAGATCAATATTTCAACCTCCCTCTTACTAGCACACACACAATTATGACATATCACAGTTAGAGAGAGGCTCTGAGCTAGACCTCTGTCTACTGAGAGAGTCAACAATTACATTTTCTTAAAAGAGAACTATAGTAAAATATTTCACAAGCTAGCATATTGTGTATGTTTTTAATGAGGTACGCAATATATAGCAGTAGTAGTTTGGGGTATCATTTCATCTTGAAAATCAGATTCATGAAAGTTATAGGATAATTCACTTCTGTTGTTCCCAGTCTATTTTATATATTTGTAGCCTTTAGCTAAGGAGATTAATTTTACATTTTAAAGAGTATTTTTGTATAATGTACAAACTTGTGTTCATATATTTATTGATGTGAGCTGTAAAACTTTTAATGTGATCATCTGTAAAACTGAATTTGAGGTTCAAGGTCACTGAGGTTAGCCAATAAACTGAGGGAATGTGCCCCTTGGATTAATCCCTCCTTTGGTTTCAGAGAAAAGGTTACTTGTGTCTGGTATGTAAGTCCGAATGAGTTTCTCTGGCTGGTAAATGGGCATCATCAAAAGCAGAAGGTGACCTTAGCCTCTCCGTCCCCCAAATGTCCCCCTGTTGCTCTTTCCCACATGAAATCCTAACTGGCCTGGAGTATTCACAGCTAACAAAACTATATCACCAAGTTTCCTGATAGGAGTAATTTAGCAAGTGAAAAATCAAACAGGAAAACAAATACTAAATTCATTAATTTGTGTGTATGTGTCCAGCAAAGGTCGGAGGCTGTTAATGTGCCCTAGCACACATGTGGAGGTCAAAGGGCAATTTGCTTCTCTCCTTCCCCTATGAGACTTCCTGGTATTTGAACACAACTCATTAGGTTTATTGGCAAGCACTTGTACTATCCCTGAAATATCTCAGTGTCCAGGAATAGGTATTTATTGAAAAGGTGAATAGCGCTTGTAGCTTTTTCACAAGTAGGGCAGGGTGAACTTATACTGCCAGAAGACATGGATTGGAAGGCACACGGCACATGAGGGGATCCCTGCGAAGAGTAAGACATGACAGCAAGGTTAAGGATCAGAGGCATCGACACTTCTCTGAGGTTGGTTAAAAGGATAGAATGTTTAACTCAATAAAGCCCATAAATAAAGTCATGAGTTGATGAATTAGAGATGGTTTACTTCTCTTAGCCTGAACTGTAAATATCGCTGATACCACAAGAAGTCAGGTAGAGCATGGGGAAATGTTTGAATGGAGACAGACAGGTGTTCTAATTGTAGCCACGTGGGAGAAAGCACAATGCTAAGAGTGGAGCACTGCAGTAGTGTTAACTGAGTGTAGGAAGTCAGAGATAACCAGGAAAACCAAGGAGATTTTTATCAAGAAAGGCCCGTCTATCTCCGTAATATCTGCTCACACACATTCTCACTTCAAAACCCAAGCTCTCGGACTAAAGAGATCGCTTAGGTGTTAAGAGAACTTCCAGAGTGTCTGAGTTCAGATACCAGCATTCACACAGTTACCAGCTCACAGTTGCCTGCTACTCCAGTTCCAGGAGATCCAGTGCCCTCTTCTGGCCTCTCAGGGCACTGTGCATATATGTATATACATATACACTTACACATGCATATGCATGGCATACTCATATACACATGATTAAAACCAATAGAAGTAAACCTTTAAAAAAATAACTAAATTTGGAGACTGGGCAAATGACTTTGCTCTTTGGAGCACTGTTTTGGGTCTTAAAGAAGAAAATTTAGATTGGGTTTGCATCACCCACATGGTAACTAACAAAAATCTGTACCTCAAATTCAAAGTGCGCTGATGCCATTTTCTGGGCTCAGGGATAGGCACCCATGTGGCACAGAGACATTCATTCAGGAAAAAATATCCATACACATAGAAGAAAAATAAATAAATCCTTAAATAATCAATTTTTTCTAGCTCATGGTAACACCACATCTTCTTTTTTTTTTCTCTCCAGCAATTATGGTAGAAAGTATTACAGCTTCACAGCCCTAATGACAGGCTAAGGACATAGCAGGAGATTTCTTCTCTTAAAATGCATTAGTAACCCAGTGGTATATTGAAAGATGTCGTACATTCTGGTGATCACCCACCGTTTAATTTTATTGTCTGCCAAAATCTGCAGCAGTTAAAGTTAAGTGAACAATTTATGTTATAAAATCTCTCTGCTGATACAGAGATTTTAAAGGTACCATTTATTATAAACACTACAGGCAGTATTTTTTTAAAGAGTCCAGCTAGCCTAAAGTCTAATTTTATTCTTGGTTTTTACTGATTTAGGAAAGGTTATGCACATCTCTTTATCCCCATCTCAAAATTCCTACATAGCCCTGCCAGAAGAATTAAGAGCATTAATTTTGAAAATAAACTCATTTTTTTAGTAAAGCATGAAGCTAAAATATTACACTATTCTTCCCATCTTACCTTTCTCATTTATTAACTCTTCTTTTATCAGCTATAAACATGTAAATGTTTCATTTATCATTTTTTTTTATATTTATCTTCTATTTACAGTTGAAGTTGAGCCAATATGATTCCGGAGACAAAATCTGGTTTTGTGTTTCTTTCTCTATTTATTAAAAAGGCTCATGCTGGGCCTAGTGGCACATACCTTGAATTTCATAACTTGAGATACAGAAGCAGGTAGGTCTCTGGGAGTCTGAAGCTAACCTGGTCTACATAATAAATTCCAGGATAGCCAGGGATACGTCGACAAAGTCTGTCTCAAAAATAATACATAAAACAACAACAACAACAACAACAACAACAACAAAAACCAAACAAAACACAATAAAAAGGTTTGAGGGTTGCAAAACAGATGGTGTATCTATCAGTCTCCAGCCCTAGCCTAGTGCCTTTTGAAAATAACATTTAAGTGTGCAAAGAAAATACACCCAGAAATGCAAGTGCAAGGTATCAGAGAAATTCCACCTATAAGATAAGCTCAGAGCGATACTTTTCTCTGAGCCTACATCTCCCACTTTGTGTCCTCTTTCCTGATTTCATTCATGTAACTTCAGCTACTCCCATACCATTGATGGTGTGGCCTCCCTCTGGGAGCTAGGTCAAAGTACTAGGTGCCACACAGTTGACTAAACTGAGTCCCTTTGTCCCGGTACCAATCAGCTGCCAACAGTGCCTCAGGTTGGTGTTCTGGAGTCAGGGAATTCTAGTCAAAATCTCAGTAGGTTCTCAGAATCTTCAGGCCCTATTCTTCACAGATGTTAATCTTTCAGTGTTCTCCCCGGAGCGGAAGGGCAAACAGACTCCCTCAGACCTCATGCTACTAATTCCCTTTCAGAAGGGCTCTCACTTTTAAAGGCTTCATAGTTTAATGCAATTGCATTGGTGATTCCATTTCAAAGCTGGAACTGAGTTGGCTCAGGCATTCTGATCATAACACAGATATTGTAAACTCAGAATCACTGGAATAGATTATATTTTAGAGGGCTTTTCAACTTCTGATATGTTGGTGGCTAAATTTTTATTTCAATATGAATAATAGGTATTTACCTCAATAATGAATGGACAAATCTCTTCATCAGTACTTCCCAGTCCTTTGTGATCTCTTTCTTGCCAATGTACAATTCAACACCTTCTACCCCTCACAGCCCCTAATTGCCATTCATTATTATTGACATTAGGATAACTAATATTAGTTTTCTCATAATTTCTGAGGTTGATTAATCAAATCTAGGAACAATGTATCTGGGTTCTTACGATCGAGAGTCTCTCATGAGGTTGCTAGAAAGTTATTGACTATAGTAGTCAATTAAGCCTTACCTGGGATGTGTAGAAATCTCCAAACTCAGCATCCTGGATGACATCTGGGCACTTCAGTTCCTTGTAACTTAGGTACTTCCAGATGCTCTCTACATTATCAGAGCAGGGCATTCTGGCATACTTGGAATGAGTGATTCAAAAGCCACAGAGGATGAGAGTCAAAGAAAAAGACTGAGATGGAAACTTCCAGAGTGTTAGACTTTCACCTTTGTTAGTCAAGATTTCAGAAATGAGTTGCTAGGGTGAGGTTACTAGGTTACTTAAAGCAGGGCAGAACATGGCTGTCAAGAGACAGAGATTGGCCATCTTAAAGACTGTCTACCACATCTTCTGAAAGAGTCCAACTCAGTAAGGTCTCATGTTATTAAGGTGACAATAGTTTTCAAGTGGTTGACTCTCTTAACCCATCTTCTATTCTGGCCAAACATCTAAAATTGCAAGTAGAGTCAAAGACTTGACATGGCACAGACACTGTATGTACATATATTAAATGGATAACACTAAAACATGCACTGATCCCTAATAAACTTGATTCAGTGACAGCATGGAATACTATGGAAGAAGAATATCTGTTAACTTAGTGCTATGGGTAATTCCGACTGAACACATTCATACTCATAAAGACATAGGAACTAATTTACACATTGCTCCCAATAATTGTGTCTTGTGTCATGGTCATGCAGAAAATGTCAAACAGGGAATCAAGAGATCCAAAGATCTAGACATGGGTTCATCGTTGGGGAATTGTGAACAATTCCTTAATTTGCAAGAATTCCGCATGCTCTCAAGTCCTGCCTGAGTCATGAAAGAGAAGTTCTCTCATGCCTGTGATAATTTATTTTGTTTGAGTCATTTTTACCTGAAACATTTGTCCATATTCTAACCTGTACAGTAAAAGATCAGGTATTTAGCTATGTTCAGAACCTCAAAAACCTGTATGTATTTAGCAATAAAACAAAACAACAACAGCAAAAAAATAATCTCCAAACTAGAACAAGAATACATTGCTTTGTTTTTTATGCTTCTAAAAGTCTGACAACTCTTGTTCTTCTTGGAGAACTGGATATGTTGTGCACATTTTAAATGTTTGTTATTGCTGCTATTGCTCAAAGGTCATAAATTGTTTTCAAACAGTAAAAATAGTAACAATGATTCCAGGTTTTTGAAAACAATGAAAAACATATAAAGAATTAGTATTTGAGTTTTCTTTATTTTAGGAAGCAAATAATGTTTGTGGAGATTACTGTTAAAGGAGAAAGCAGAATTTTAGATCCAGTGCAAATCTAGAATTTGACTGTAGGCAATTTTTTAATCAGTGTCAGCTTTGAAACAAGAGCAAGAAAATGTATCTCTTGGTGCTTTTGAAATGGTTTCTGTTGATCCTTGCATAAAGTCGCCTTGGCATCTTTGCTACATGGCTTTGTACAAGTAACTATTACTAATTATCTTCTTGTTGAAGGGTCATTCCATGGTTACATAATTGATAAGTGCTAGTGGTTGGACTCTCATGTGACTGGCCTGGCTGTGTCAGAGAGATGCAAGTGAGATGCACATAGAATTCACAGAAGGAGCAAATTCATCCTGAGATTTGTGTTCATGGTCTAAGAAATCTTTATCTCCAAACATGTTTTAGCTCATAGAACTGCTCTCCCCACTTTTTTTTTTTCACGATTTGGTATTTTCGTTACAGTTACTCTAACGGGTAAGCACCATAGACTGCTAATGGATTGCAGTTAACAAGAGCCAACAGAAACATGTTTTTCTCAGTCTAGATGTCAAAAGTCCAAGGTCTGAGTGTCAGTATATATTTAATATACTTGTATTTATGTGAATGTGTGTGTGCCTGTTTGGCTAAGTGTGCCCAATTTGTACATACAGAAGCAAGAAAAAGGTGTTTGATCCTTTGGTACTGGGTTAGAGACGGCTCTGAGTCACCTGATCTGGGTGCGAAAATCAAAGCTAGGTTCTCTGTGAAAGCTGCAAGTGTTAATTGCAGATTGGAGTGTCTCCAGCCTAGCCCAAGGCTCTTCTTTCTAAGTACACACAGAGGAGCAGCCACTGTGTTTTCCCATGGCTGAGAGCATGAAGGGGGCTGTAAACTCTCCCTTAGCTGTCTTATAAGAACTCCAGTCCCACCCTTAGAGATCCTTTTACACAAAGGCCATGTCTCCAACTGTGGACATTTTCTGGCCTAGAATTTAAACATATGCATTTACAAAACCAAATCCATTCAGTCCCAAACGTTTTAAGGAGTGATAGAGATTGGTTCTAATGTTCTGTCTTAATTCAGCTCCCCAAATCACACAGGAATCTGCATGTCCAGACACTGAGGGTCCCCACCCCCAATTGGTTTTTGATTAATCAATAAAGAGCCAACAGCCAATGGCTGGGCAGGGTGCAAGAGGCAGGACTTTTAGGATTCCTTGACAAGAAACCCAGGGGGAAGGGAAAGGAATTGCTCTATCATGAGAGGGGCATAGGGCTGACCAGGCCATGAAGGAGAAGAGGATGAGACAGCTGAAATGTTGGTACAAAGAGAAAGCGGCCCCGTGGGAGGGCTACACAGAAGGAAGGAGTGCAGCAAAGAAAAATTCAGATTTAGAAAGCATTGACTCAAGATTACTGGAGGGGAGTGTGGGCTAGTTGCAGGGAGGTTCAGGAAGTGCCCAACCATTGAGCTAGTAAGGCTTATTAAAAATAGCTCTCTCTGTCTCACTGTCTCTCTGTCTGTCTGTCTGTCTGTCTGTCTGTCTGTCTGTCTGTCTCTCTCTCTCTCTCTCTCTCTCTCTGTGTGTGTGTGTGTGTGTGTGTGTGTGTATGCCTGCATGTGTGCAAGCACATGTGTGTGAAGGCTTCATGCTTTATGTTATGACTCAAATGTTAGGCCAATAACAAAGGCTAATAAAATTTTGCTCCAAAGGATGCATGGCCACAGCACACCAAGTCATCCTGGGCTAGTAGTAAACTCGAGGCCAGCCTGGGTCCCTTGATGCTGCCTCCTGCCTATCACACTTATCTCAAAGAACCTTTCCCAAGTTCCCTAAATTTCGAAGCACAGCATTGTTATCCCCTTTGTTCCTCTAGGGCCAGAGTACGGTTCAGGATTAAGTTTCCTTACTCTTCCATTTGAGCCACAACTCACTCAGTTTACTGACCATGAGCACAGCTTCCCTCAGTGCTGAGGAGCAGGGTGCAAATTAATAATACATCAGACAAAAGCGGGATCTGGTACTATATCTCAGTTGGTGGGGCACTTGAATTGCATGCAAAGGTACCTGTGTTAAACCCTCCACACTATAAACTTGCTGAGGTGGCACACAGACCTATAATCCTCACACTTGAGGTAGAGGCTAACAGATTAGAAGAAGTTCATATTCAGTTCATCATTTGCTACAAAGAAGTTAGAGATGCCTAAGCTACATTAGACACTTTAATACATACTCACATTTACACACACACACACACACACACATGCACACATACACAAATAAAAAGGATGTGACTTCAGGAAGGTGCACAGACATTTAAAGCATGGCAGGGAACATGGAACCTCTTAGGCATAAAGCCCTAGATATGATGCCAGCAATAAAAGATTGAACAAAGGATATTAATGAAGTCTTAAACACACTACACACCATACACATAGATTTAATGAGCTGAATTAATTCCTTGATTAACACAGATGCTCAAATGCCATGTAACAAATGAATAACTATTGTGGAGAAATTCAATTTCTTTTTGAGCTGTATTAGTGGGAACATGATACTTCAGAGAACATTCTGGTAATTCTCCAACAGTATCACATAGGAAACACATGATTCAGCAGCTCCACCTCTGCATTAGCAAAATGGAAGCAGGTGTCACGCCAGAACCTGTACAAGAGTGCTCTCAGCAGCCGCAGCAATACTAATTCAGCACCAAGGACAGCTTCACCCATGGGAAAAAAGGACAGTTTAATGTTTGGAAGTTACTTACGCAGGAATCATGCTGTGAACACTAAAGAACAGAAGATAAAAAGGTAATACCAAAAAGGGAGAAAATGAGTTGAACAAATAATACATTTTATCCATATTAAAAAAAAAAACTCTATATAGATTAGGTATAAAAGTACATGTCCCAGATTTGATATATATATATATATATATATATATATATATATATATATATATATATACAACCACTCTGGAAATCAGTCTGGTGGTTCCTCAGAAAACTGGACATAGTACTACTGGAGAATCTAGCAATACTCTCCTGGGCATATAACTA
>NC_034598.1:29944525-29966005 GCF_900095145.1 Mus pahari
ATATATATATATATATATATATATCCTACTCTATAGTATATATGGTAACAAAATGAAGTCAGAAGGACCAAAATTATTTACATAAACAAACAAATAAACAGATTTAAAAAGTATTGAGCCTTGCAACAAAACTATAGCAAATGAGAGTGATAACTTAAAAATTGTAAACAGGCAATTAGTGGATAATGTGAGTTCAGACATAAAGTGAGTTTTCACAGGCACACAGCAGTGTTTAAGAATCTTCTTGGTCATGAGAGGTGAAGGAAAAAACTAGATCACCAGTTGCAAACCGTAAACAAAAGCAAATTCAGTAACAGCACCAAGGCATGCCTCAACTCACATATAATGTGAGCTCAACTGTGCTCTTCTATAGAAGATTTTTATGACTGATTACACATTCCTTCATGCAACATGAACCCATAGCTTATGAAAGAAATAAAAGCATTTTTATTTCATCCAAAGTTAAAACAAAAACAAAAACAAGACCCCAATTACCACTCTTAAGGTAATAAAAAGACTCAGCGTACAGTAGGAAAGAATATTTCCATATCTTACCCTGCTGGATGCCTTGCATTATATATATATATACATGTGTGTGTGTGTGTGTGTGTGTGTGTGTGTGTGTGTAATTTATATATAACATATAATTTGTATGTATTATGCTAACTAGTCTCAAAACAATAAAGGTAAGATAAAGTTCCTGCTACCCATCTGTATATGTTAGTCTGTTTACTATATTGTTCATAAAGTGTAAAGGGAATTTTACACTATTTGAAATGCCCTTTGTGAGGCTGTGGATGTGGTTTAGTAGACTGCTTATCAAGCAGGCACAAAGCTCTGAGTTCATGCCCCAGCATGGAGCAAAACAAGCATGGTACACACGTCTCTGACCTCAGTACACGGGAGCTGGAGACAGGAGGCAAGAGGTTCAGAAGTTAGTCTTACAGTACCTAGCAGGTGTGAGGGGATGAAGCTGCCTTGATTAATTTAATTATGAAAATAAAATAGTAAAATAAAATAAAATGTACATTTTAGTGGTCCTCTCTATTCATTATAATATTTGATGTTGATAACAACTCTAAACCTAGTATTATATGACATTAATTTTCCTCACTTTAAAGACACAAAATAGAATTATAGGTTGAGTAATTTTTCCTTAATTAAGTATGACTTTATTAGATGTGGATCTACAAAAGAGTGGTTTTACACACACACACACACACACACACACACACACACACCCCTCCAAAATTGACAGATACTACAGATACTACTACAAACTTCTCAAGTGAGAGTTTGTCTCTTACAGTCCCCTGAAGGATCTAAAATTAGTTGTAGTTCTTTGCAAAATGTGTATGATGCTCAACTAAATTAACTTTGTCTCTGAACTCTCTTTGTGGACATAATCCAAAAGCTACTTGAAGACTTGATTATTGAAAAAAAAAAAGAACATTTATTGGGGGAAAGAAAACATGAATGTTACAAATAACCAAACACTGTTACTGACACTGTTACTCATGTTCCTTCAAATATTCCCTTTTCTTCTAGTGATTGTTCATAGTTATCAAGGTCCTATCAAGTATTGTGCATGTGCCATTTATGCTGCACCAAGAATTGCATGTTTGTCAGGAACTCATACAATTAAGAGAGAAGGGAGCCTGTCAGATGGATGAGTATCCAAGTCTTCTTTTAAGATTTTTTTAAGTGTGTGGATGCATATTATGCATGTATGTATGCACATGTACATGTGTGTACATGTGTATGTGTATGTTTATACAAGCATGCAGTTGAATGCAGCTGCCTACAGAGGCTAGAGGCATTATATTCCCCTAGAACTAGAGTTTCAGGCAGTTGATTGTTGGTGATTTGACATAGATGCTAGACATTGAACTCAAATCCTCTGTAAGGACAGAACATATACACTTAACCACTGAGCCATCTCCAGCCCCAGTAACCAAATCTTAGTGGTTTAAGCTCCAGAATGTTTTCTCAGACACGTGATGCTTACACCTAGATAAATTAGCAGAGAGAGTTGGCAATGTGCATATGTGGGGGGAAGTGTGAGGACTTTGACTTGTCCACTTTCTCTGAAACCAACTCTCCCACATCTAACTGCAGTGGTGAAAATGCTCAGAACTTAGACTTCAGCGTTGAATGAAACTGCAAGCTGTAGTTTACGTGTTTGTGTATCCAATTCCTGTTGGCTCTGAGTGGAGCATCATAGGAGAGAAGGGAGCAGAGCTTGCTATCTGAGCTCTGCTTTGGGAACTAGCCCAGTTTCTCTCTCAGACACTCAGTCCCATGGGAATCCCCTTTCCCTTGTAATGTTCAGAGAAGTTTCACTAATGTTTTAGATATTCCCACGTGATTATTTTTCCATGCTCTTTACATTTTCGGTCCTTTTATCTCTTATTCTGTTTTTACTCCTTTTCCCAATTGCATAGCAAAACAAAACAAAAGGCCTCTTCAAATATTCTTTGCAAACCAGTTTCATCTCCTGAGATTTACCTCGGCTTGTCTTTTTCCCTCTTGCAAAACCTCTCTGGATTGATTCATATCTCTCTCCTCCTCCTTACGTGTTTTGGTTTTGTGGGTAGGTTTTCTCTCTCTCTCTTTTTTTCCTGTATCACCCTCTGGACTCCCAAATAGAATGGGGAGATGCAAGCTCTCTTACTTCTGGCTTGATTGCCTCCCTAATCGGATGAGCTAGGGGATTCTGACCAGCTGCTTGCTTTAATGTGTGTGGATAGCTTAACTTGCATGTTTTAATTCTCAATTTGGCAAAGGATACATGACAGGAGCTTGCTTTCTTGAGTTTTTTTTCCCTTAGGCAAAAAAGTACAACTGATTCTCTGTTTATGAAAAAGAAGACAGTCGGATAACAATATTTTATTTTTGTGCATGACAACAGATGTCTGCCTCTCTCTCTCTCCAGCATGCAGCCAAGAGGATAGGAAAGATGTGGAAACCAGGTCTTTAAGAAATTGGCCTTGAACTTACTCAAATGCAGTTGTAACCATTTTGAGCTCTGAGTTAGCCACGGGTTTAAGATAGGAATCTGACATTGGATACCAACAACAATTTCAAAAGTGTCTAACTGTACCTCAAGCCTCATAATAGATATTTTTCAACTATTAAAAAAGGGAAAAATGTGTTTTTAGAGGAAACCTTAATGCCTTTCTGAATATTACAAAATATTAAGAATGTTTTATTAAGAAACAAAATGCAGGACTAAGTCACAAAAATTGAGATAATTAGATAAAGTTCTTATTTTTTTTAATACAACTGACTGCTTTTAAAATGTGTTTGTGTCTTTGATGAAGTGTATCATGAGTAAGAAAGATTACATAGTGACAACAAGTTGAGCAGCCATGTCTTTTAGGGCAACTTGCAAATGAGAATTTTCTCTAGTCTTGGAGATTTTCTCTGTCCCTTGTGACCTACCTCAGAATCCTCCTGCTTCACCATCCTCTCTCTTCCTAAGAAAACCACTAAGAAACAGAATTATATTATTTTCATTACTCCTTCATTCTTTAACTGATCTCAGCAGCTATGAAGACAGTCCTTCCCAGTATGTTTTCGGTGTTCACTTTTTTTTTTTTTTTTTTTTAAGATTTAAAGCACAGATCCTAGTCTAAGTATATTATTTGGCTTACGGCTCCCTGGACGTTTCACTTCTTTTCTTAGCTAAGAAAACTCAACACAACCTCTTGTCAATGACGGAGACTTCACGAAAGAAGTCTTGGCCATATTGAACAGCAGCTCACTATGTGGTCACTCACTGCCCATAGTGTGCAGTGCTGTTGGGCTGCATGACCTGGAAAGACTTCAAGGACACATCTCAAGCCAGCATTGTTTACTGCCTGGTTTCCTCCTTCCTTTTCATCCTTTGTGAGATCCGTTCCGTGGGGGTTTCTGTCATATGCTGCTGTTTGATTCAGTCAGATCACTGTCAGTTTGTTGAGTAATTCTCTAAGACTGTCACAGCCATTGTTCTTCATCCGGGTTCTCCCTGTACTGAAGAGGTCTCCTGTTAGAAACCATCTATGGCAATTAAATACAGGAGGGGGGGGCCCTAAGATTCTAGAAGAAAATGGCCAGAGGTGCATGGAGCATATATGAATCTAAGTCATCGATCTGGCTCCTTTCGGACCGAGTCACCTACTGAGCATAGTAAACTATTCTTTCCATTCATGTTTTCATTATTATTTATTGAAATTCTACCCCAAACAAATGTGCTCTCTCCCTCGCTCATGCTCTCTCTCTCTCTCTCTCTTTCTCTTTTTCTCTCTCAAACTTTCCTAAGGAACAGTTCGTTGCCATTTTGGCACAGAGTATCTGCTTTGTGGTACTTATACAAAAAACGGCTATCACAGATATGATTGTCTCATAGATGGCAAAATTGCAGGTTAAATTCACATAAAACTGAAATGAGTAATATGTAAGTCACCAAATATCTGTGAATTCCTTAAATGTGTGATTCTCCTGTGTCTGCTCCTGAGTACTAGGAGTACTTGCATGCGTTTATCTATGGCTCTCCCTTCTCCTCAGCTTTCAGAAGTTGGTTGCAGCAGGAGCAGGGTTCAGATGATGTCAACTTCAGTGTGACAGCTCAACTCTGTTCAGAGTAAACAAGGGCTATAGAGATCCTGGGGAGTGGGTCAGGAATTACTGAGTAGATATACATTATTGGCTAAAGTGGGAGTGGCTCATTGACATGAAGAGGAATTTCAAGAACCTGCCAGGCATGTTCTTATCAGGAGAGAAGATGTTGAACCTGTAATTCTTTCAAAGACTAAGTGACTTTTCTCAGGTTTTTGTTTGTTTGGTTGGTTTGGTGTGTGTGTGTGTGTGTGTGTGTGTGTGTGTGTGCACGGTGTGGGGGAGGGGGTTAAATGTAGGAAGAGCCCATTGGCCTAAATACAGTACCCAGTTATCATACTGTGGGAAGGGCTGACTGGGACTTTTGGGCTGAATCATGCATGCAGCAGTTGCAGGAAGCTTTGTGCAGGTCATCCTCCAGATAAGTCAAGTACCAGTGCTTAGCGATATTCTCCATATAAGATGAGGCAGAGAAGAGGAAACCCTTCTGAGAAAGGGAGTCCTCCATTTTATGCCGAGCTCTGAGGGCTTGTCTGGACATGGTGCACTGCAACCTTAAGAGCAGCATCTTTGAACACTTAGCTCTTCTTAGACTTTAAGCCAACTACTTCGGAGGGTTGCACATCCAACTTATGAACAAAATTTGTTAGCATTTTAAGAGATGCTACTAATTTCATTGTGTGATCATATTGTTAAATATTCTTGGAGAGATATAAAATGATGTTTTCTTGCCAGTTTTCAGCTAAGACACATAGCATATTCTTTTAAAACAAGTCCTTTAAGGAGTCTACATTCTGGTCGAAATTCCTCTTTATGACTGCTCTGAGTGGACTTTTTAACTTTGGTCAGATGATCCTACACTTAAAAAAAAAAAAGGCAGTTAGTAAGAACCTTCTATATGTTGAATGGGAGAGCAAAGCTCCAAGCATGTAGTACATTCTCTGTAAAATTGAAGGGACATTTAAAGGATCATCTTTTAATATTTTGGGAGGAAATTTTCAGCTCTGTGCTTAGCCGCAGGGTATAGGTGCATAAACCATCAAATTATTCTGTAAGTTGTAAGTGAGCCTGGAGAACAAGTTTATTTTTGTCTATATTGTTTTAGCTTCAAATAAAATAATGATATTTACAAAGCTCTGGGTAAAGTTTATTATTTATGTTTACTTGGGAAATCACCAAAGAGTGACTGTTTACCATAGGGTGATCAGCAGTTCATTATTTAAGGATTATTTGTCATTTAATGAAGGTCCCCTGTTTGTCCCAAAGGATCTGCAGTTATCCTTCTGCGAATTTGAATAATTGTGTTTTCTTCTAGGGTACACAAAGCAAATCATCCAAAGGGAGGCATTTAAATATTATATAATTATAAGCCAATCGTGCTCAATGTGCATGAACTATCCAGGAGCGTCCCTGCCTTAAGCTGGTATTGCCTGCTCACCCATTGCTCTGAAATGAGAATAAAATAAACCTCTTGCTATTGTCCCTTCAGCAATATACCCAGAAATTTTTCTCATTAGGTTATGGTTTCTAGTTTTTCATCTATTATCAGCAAAATGTGAGAATTTCTTCCTTGATTAGTGTTGTTCTAGAATTCTTTTTGAAGTTATTTCCATTTGCTAGCCCCAGATGCAAGAAATATTTCTCCTGTATTTGCCCTGATAAATATTTTCATATATATATATATATATATATATATATATATATATTCCATATATACACACATGCATATATATATATATATATATATATATATATATATATATAAATTCATATGTATGTATATAATAGTTTTGATGAACAAAGTATCTTAATTGTTTCCTTTGGGTACAACTTTCTTTTATTCTGATATATAAAAACTCCAAAGAGGAATATGTTAGTGTGGTACCCTGTGATCTTTTTTTTCATATGGATATGTTAGATAATATTTAAATTGAGCTAGATAAATATCTCTGTTCAGAATTTATCTCTTCTTAAGATGAGAGCATTTAAAGTATTTTTAGATTATTTACATATAATTGTTAGCTAGAGTTGCTAGCTAGACACTATAACCTTAGAGTATGCTTTCTCTGTCCTTCACCGCTCTCAATTCTACCCTCCCCAGCCTCCACCTTCAGCTTCTATCCCATCAATGCTCATAGATTCTACATGTGTGTGGCATCATATGGTAGTTGTCCTTCTGTACTGACCCCAACACTACATTCTCAATTCCATCAAAGCAGAGAGCCATCCTCTTTCACAGATGAAAAGTTCATTATTTAAATGTGCAGCATCTTTTATTTCAATCCATCCATTCATCAGTTGATACATACTAATCCCTCTAGAGTCCATAAACATGGACTAGGTAGTGGTTTTTTAAATGTCTGCATTAACTTACATTTCTACCAACAGTGGTAAGATTTCATTCTCAGATGCTTACCAGCATGAGTTAATTTTTACGTTCATGGTCCTGGCTTTCTTCATTAGAGTGAGGATCTGTTTCATCATGGTTATATGACAATACCTCTTTTCCTTATAGCTATAGAATATTTCTGAAATAGTGTAGCTAGAAAGACTGGAAGACTGGAAGGCTGTCGGCTCCCTTCCTGCCTTCTGCTCTGATGTCTCCCCACATGGTCCTTGTGTCCTCTGTCCCCCTTTAGATCTTTTACTATGGCAGCCCATAATACTTACAATAGAGACAATTGAGGCACTTCACAAAAGAAGAAGCTTTTCAAAGAGAGGACAGAGCAGTGGCTCAGACAGTATGTTCTCAGCCATGATGAGATGCCTCCTCCCTTCAACTATTCTATTCATGATAAAACCATTGAATAATTCCACTGAATAATAACACAGTCCCTGCCACTAATGTCTCACGTTGCTCCTGCAAAGAAAATAGCCTCCTTGGGGAACAGAAAAATGTCATTGTCCTCTCACGGCTTTCTCTGTTGGCTGTTCCCAATTCACTGCAGTCATTTCCTTATGACCACGAAATTACCGTATTTTAAAAGACATTATAGAGGAAAATTACTGCATAAGTGACACTTGTCACCTTAATCTCCGAAGGTATTTTTCTCACAAAAACAGTTGTCTTTAAGGACCTTTTTTTTTTTTTTTTTTTGCAAACACAGGCTCTTACAGTTACAACTGTTACCAAACAAAAGGTAGAAGAGTTATGTAGTCTGAGATTGTGTTTGGAGGTTTTATTTCCTCCCTGGCCCACTACCTGCCGATCTCCTCTGCTTCCCAGGTATCTTTACTGCCCTTTGCTAATGTCATCAGGTTACAACAATATCTGATGGTTTCATGGGCCAAAAATCAGGCACGACTTAACCAGGTCTTCTCGGAATCTTAGAAAGGGATGAGCTCCTGTCAGAGCTGTAGAGTCACTGGAGGCCAGACTGGACAAGGGTTTGCTTTTAAGCTCATTCAGCTCTACATGGTCCTTGAACTGATGGATGATACTCTGCTGAAACATTGCTTCCTGCCACAGAAATCACTTGGGTTTTTTTGTTTGTTTTTTTGTTTAAAAGTAAGACAGGGTTTGGGACTGTAGGGAGAAATTTTTAGAGTACAAGTGTAACAGAAGCTAAATTATTTTTATTACAGTTTTCTTTTTAGTTTCAAAATTTTGCAGTACTCAAAACTATACACAAGAATAGCACTACAGAAGGCTGAGAAAGTACTAAATATGCAGATTTAGTGGGCTTCTCTGACTCCAAATTCTACCACAGCCTCACTAATGTAGCCCAGGATGACTTCAAATTCAGGGTCCCTCTGCTTCAACGGGCAGAATGCTTGGATTAGAGTCATGAAGCATCTTGCTGCATAATACCGGAGCATTTTCTACTCAAAACAGCAAGCTCATGGTAAGCTTAGTATGAGAATTTCACAGAATAAGACAATAGTAATATCATTATCACACTAACACTTTCCAGTCAGCAACTTTTTAAAGACCTTTTAAAACTTTTATACACAATGGTCCCACCACAAGTAAAATAGGAAAATTAATATCATCCCAGTAGTATTGAATCATGAATAATGAGTCCAGAATATTGATCAAGAAGAAGAAACATCCTATTCCATAACTTCTATCATCACAAGTCCATGCATGCTCAGTTTTGTTGGTACATTCAAAACGTTAGTAAACCATGGGACCAACCTTTAGCACATAGAATTTGGTTTCTTCTCCTGTAGATGTTTAAAGTAAATGGTTAGGACAAGAAGCTCTAGTTAGTGACAAAGCAAGCAACTGATAACTTATTTTATGAGCTTTGTACAACATCACACTCTAAGTAGTGGTTGTCTGTGAAAATGGTGATACTTCATAAAAATATCTTATATGCATACTTTAGTGTCATTCATAAATAAGCTTATTTTAAAGATGTTTGGGTAAAGGAATTTTTGTCTCCCCAATGTTTTTTCCCATCGGTTTTATATATCGATTCTTTATTTAAAGTTTTGTTATTATTCTCTCCCCTTCCCTTTCCTCCTTTCAACTATTCCCATGTAACTCTTAATCCCTTCTCTACTGAATTCTTGGCCTCTTGTTCTATACATATTTCTTTTTTTTTTTTTTTACCTTTTTTTTTATTAGATATTTTCTTTATTTACATTTCAAATGCTATCCTGAAAGTTCCCTATACCCTCCCCCTGCCTTGCTCCCCTACCCACTATACATATTTCTTAATCTATAAATACAACCTGCTCAATCTGTATAATGCAACTTGTATGTATATGAGTTCAGGGTTAAACACTTGATACTGGATAACCAATCAGAGGGCTTCTCTAGAGAGAAGTGTTGCTCCTGCCCTCAGTATATAGCTTAGTCACTTAGCTTGTAGTTCTTTGTTGAGGTTTGGGGCCTTCAGAGCATCCCCCTTCCATGGAAGCACGCCAATTGATACATTCATTTTTAGTTGGATTTGTTTTTCAGAGTTTCATGCATGGTTATAATATATTTATATTATTTCACTCCTTTATGTCCCTGATTTACCACCTCCAGGATTCCACAGGCCCTTCTGTTCTGTATTTATTATTTTATATGATACATACAATTATTTAATATTGCTCATATTTGTATACATTTAGGGCTCACTACTTGGGTTTGAAGTTGTACACTCTCCTCAGCAGATACTGAATACCTGTAGTGCTTTATCTAGCAAGGGCCTTCTTGTCTGCTATAGTCAATATTCAGGTCTCACTTAGGCAACCATATTTTTGAAATGCCGTGGATGTAGCTTCCCTGTCAAATGTGGAAGGCGCTATCTAACAGCAGGCATCTTGGGTGTCCGAGTCTTACAATCTACCCATTCTGATTCCTTCAAAGTTCCCTGGACATTTGGTGCAGTGCTTGTATTTTACTTGTCTAAGTTGGCCAATTACTCTGCATTTTGACGAGTTGTAGATCTCTGAGGTAGACATTGTCTGCCACACAAAAGAGATTCTTTGATGAGGTGTGGAAGTTAATCTTATATTGGCTTTTTTTCTGCAGGCATTTTGGTGTATTCTGAAGAACGTTAGCATGACATGATCTCAGCCTTGGAGACAGTGCATTTAGATCAATTATTCCCATACTAGTTAGAATCTTCTTGAACCTGAATAAGTACTATCACTTGCTGATATAGCATATCAAATTGAGTAGTGTTTTACTTTTGTTCTTAGAGGCCAGGGTCATGACTAAGTTATATTTTATGCTTTTACCTATAGGTTCTTATACTGAAATAAATTTATAAAAATGAGTAGCGCATAGATTATGAAGATAGTATGTGTATATATTCATGTGTGTTTGTGTGTTTGTGCTTGATTATATGTGTGCTTGTAGTTATGTGTCTGTATGTGTGTTTGTGTGTATGTATTTTCTCTAAAACCTCATACCTCAAAATTAACAAATGAGTTTATGACTAGCATTCAAACTCACTGTTGACCTTCATATATTCCCAAGTTCTTTGGAAGGGTTGGTGTATTGTTGAATATGTACTTTTGTTCAGAAGAGCATTGAATTCCATAAATTGATATAGGAAATGGAAAATGTTTCATTTTATCGATCATTTATGCATTTCTTTTGTGCATGCATCCTCATGGTAGCAAGCATGAGAAAGTAATAGCCAATGAACAAATGTATTTCTAAGTCCCTGGGTTTATATTTTTCTTAGATTTCATTCCATGACTCATTTAGGAAGATAACCCCAAAGAAATTTGTAAAAAATGAAGTCTAGAAATGTAATTTACTATAACCATTATTTCTGGCAACTTTAGTAATAACTACTGATGAGCCACACACTTAAGATATACAGGCTAGCAGGCATATGTGTATCCAATTAGACCTAGTTCTTCTTTGAACCAACAATGCTGTTCTATTCGTAACTTTAATGGCTTAATTTTTGCTGCTATTACAGTTTGAAATGAGCTTAGTCAAAATAGCCTCTGACACCCACAGATACCAGGTTTAGTTTCCACGAAATTTATTTTCCAAGTTCTTTATTATCTCAAGTTACAGGGTGGCAAGAAGACAGCTCATTTGCATATTATAAACTTTCAAAATGTGTGCCGTTTTGATAGCTTGTAATTTATTAGAATGGGGGCATAAAGAAATTTGATGGTTGCTAAGGTGTTTTTTGTTTCTAAACAGAAACTGGCAATCCATCAATGAGCATGTTTGTGTTTCAGAGAAATATCCTTGATAGTGGCTGTGAGTGTTGGGAGGATGCTGGCATGACCACATCAATTAACTTAATGTTCATTCATTTGCCCATTATAGAGACCTCAAGTATGATCTGGTATTGTACAGGGAGGATATAATAGACATCCCATAGGCAGTCTTGGTGAACTAAATTTCAGCTACAAAGTTATATGAATATTCAAGGTAACTGGAGTTTGTAAGGTTCAAGTCACCAGGTAAATCAAGTGTGAAATCCATAAGACTCCAACAAGACATATCCACAATGGCCTAGAACAACAAGCTAAGAGACTCACCCAAAGTGTAGTGCAGAGAACCCAAGTTATTGGGATGAAGTAGAACATAGTGCTTTGATCTTGTAAGAAGGCTTTTGTTGGATTTAGCTCAAGCCCTAGCTGGAATACTTTTACTATTGAATCATACTGGATGCTATTGATTGTGGAGCCTTGGAACACTGAGTGTTGTTGTCGTTGTTGTTGTTGTCGTTTGTGTGTTTAAGTATACAGATACAGATACAGATACAGATACAGATACAGATACAGATACATATCCCCTTTTCCCTAGATAAAGGATCAGAGTTGGGATGCTAGTTGGCTCTCCAGAAGCAGGAAGAGGTCCCTGGCCCTGTCTATGGAGGCAAATAGAATTCCAAGATTAGAAAAAGAAAACCAGGCTAGAATGGACCTCGGCTGAGCTTCTGAAATCTTTCTTGCTCTTTCCTTTGTCATTTTGTTTGGCCTTTAGTTGCTGCTTTCTCTCTCCTGTTTTCCATTCGGATCAAAGGAGAGAATCAAACTTGCTTATTGTAAAATCTTTGGTGACTCAAGCTCCCTGCCCCCACCCTAGTACTGGGATTGAACTTGGGACCTTGTACATGCTAGCTAAATCCTTTATCATGGAGCTGCACACCCAGCCCTTTCTACCCACTCTATAAAAGACTGTGAAGAGATGCATCAGTTTCCTATTTATAACAAATATTAAACTATAATGTGTTTATATTATTTCCCCCTTTCACTTTGATATACATCACCTTCAGTCATTATTCTTTTAATAACTATGTTCCTTATGCTATTTCTCATCTCTCAGGGATTCCTTTATGGGTCAATTGTTTCAACTAACACTAGAGATTAGGTCTAACCACTGAGCTTTGTTTCCTACTCAAGGAGGTCTGTATTTCTCATGCAGTTGCTCCATTTCATTCTACCAACACCAAAAATGCATCCTATGTTTTCATCAGGACCAACAGAAGCTATTGTGAGCTCTGGTGTTGACAAGGTTCTAAGAATGTGTAAGGATGAACAGGGAAGCCCTGGCTGGCTCACCTGCCATGACATTCCAGAGGCTCAGTTCAAAAAGTGCTATGCCTTGCTGATGCCTTCAGCTAAAAGCCTACCTTAAGCAATAAAAATAACTATGGACTAATTTAAATAGTCTTTCGGAAATTTTCATGAATAGTCATATCTAAGACTCCCTCTAAAGCATCTTTCTAATTTTCATCAAGTAACTCAGTACTCATTAAAATGAGTCACTATTTCTTAATCTTGTTTTCATAAACTTTCACATATTTCCCCATTACTGTTTTAAAATTTTTAAGTTCTGTGTTTTGTATTTTATTGTACTTTGATTGGCCTCCTAGGCTGATATTTCACTACCTTATCTGCCTTCAGAAATAGGTTAGCAGATACTTTTCTAAATGTCATTAAATCCTGGCAGCATTTAAAGGGTCATTTATGGAGATTCATTTGCTAATATCTCATTCATTTACCTCATATATAGAAATCCATAAGTTTAGTATATTTATGGAGCATTGCAACTATTACCATAAAACTGGGTTTCGTACATTTTTATGACACCAATAACACTGTTGATCCCAGTTCCATCTCATCCCCAGGCAAAGGCTGCCTAATTTTAATAAACTTAAAATTAACTTTTAATAGATATTTCAGATAATGGGATTATGCAATATGCTGTCCTTTGTGGCTTGACCTCTATCGGTTAGTGAGGAATTTTCGAGAACCATCCATGTGATCACACATAGCAGAACTTCATAATTTTTGACCACTACATAATACTTCATTGCATGTATATGTTCTAATTTATTCATCCATTTGTCAGCTGATAAAAATTCGTGATCTTTTTTCTTTACTTGGAGGCTGTTAGGAATGATACTGTTACTGTAATTTGTGTGCAAATTCTCTCTGAGCATTTTACTCTCTGTGTGCCATGGTTGTTTACCTGAGAAGTTGAATCCTATGTTGACTGATACATAGAAATGGGTAGGGAACTACCAGGCTAGGTTCTGTATCACCATTTCTCATTCTTGGGGGAAGTATACACGTGTTTTTTTTGTTTTTGTTTTTGTTTTTGTTTTTTACATTCTTGTAAAACTTTGCTACTTTCTTGTTAATTTATCAGAGCCATCTACTGAGAAAGAAATGATATTCCATTAAGGTTTTATTATATATTGTCTTATGACACAATGTTGCTGCCCCGAGCTCATGCGATCGGGTCTCAACTATTGGCACCTTTCAGATAGAAAAGTATAAATACTAAGAGTCTGAAGTTTGTATACTCTTATCCTTGAGATTCCCTTTGAGTGTAATCCAGACACTTCTGAACCAGAGAACCCAACAGGCACAAGTGTGCTGACACATACCTATAACCCTAGGACTCAGAAGGTGGATGCAGGAGGATTCTGTTATTTGAGGCCAGTATAAGTTACACAGCAACATAGTAGGCCCGGGCCAACAGGAACAGTGCCTGGCAGAATTGACAATGGTGGGGAGGGCTAGACTACATGTGGACAATTAAGTGCCTAGCTGATAAAAACCTTAATGTATGAGGGTTGCTTTCCTTGGTAGGAAGTTGAGCATTTCTTTTATTTCAGAAGATATAAAAAGCTGTAATTTTCAAAAGTTCTAGTTCCTGGAACCCCCAACAGCTTAGTTTAATACTATGTATTGTATTTGAGTGTTACAACTGAGAACTTTGCTTTGCATGGTGGTGCATGCATTTAATCTCAACACTTAGGAGGCAGAGACAGGCAGATTATTGGGATTGGAGACCATTTTGATTTACATAGTGAGTTCTAGGCAAGCCAGAGATAGACAAGACATTGTTTTGTTTTTGTTTTTTAAGACAATAAAAGGAAGAAAACATTTAAAAAAAAAACACTTCTTTACACTTATTTAGAACCATATAGTGACCACACATGATTCCCTTGTGCTGGCCCTTGCCAGTGATCTTAGCACTCAGTAGGTCCAAGGGAGAAAGATTAGGAGTTTATACAGCCTAGAACACCTATCTAAAACTTAGCTCACAAAATGAAACATTCAAAAACAAATTTCACCCATGTGTTTCATCATAAGCAAACAGTATCTTTGTGGAAAATAAATAGTCTTAGAAATAAAATAATTTGGGGAGAAAAAGTTCCTTTTTTCTTTCAGAGTATAAATCTATTTCACATTTTACTCAAAGGCAAAAACAAATGATAGCTGCTTCTGTTATCAATATACTACATTGTTTCTCTTTTTAAATGTCTACAGTTACATTCCAGTACTTTCATAATGAAGAAGGCAAATAATATCTTTCTGTTCATATGAATATTGACCACATCTGTAGATCTCCTGATAGCTCTCGGGGGTGGTGAACACCCTGACAATGCTTGGGAATCATTGTTGAGAGGGTAGACCTTTTCTTTTCTTTTCTTTTTTAATGCTTTATATATATATTTATTTTTTATTAGATATTTTCTTCATTTACATTTCAAATGCTATTCCCAAAAGTCCCCAATACCCTCCCCTGCCCTGCTCCCCTACCCACTCACTCCTACTTCTTGACCCTGGCATTCCCTTGTACTGGGGCATATAAGGTTTGCAAGACCAAGGGGCCTATCTTCCCAATGGATACAGAAAATGTGGTATATTTACACAATGGAGTACTACTCAGCTATTAAAAACAATGAATTTATGAAATTCTTAGGCAAATAGATGTATCTGGAGGATATCATCCTGAGTGAGGTAACCCAATCACAAAAAAACTCACTTGATATGCACTCACTCATGAGTGGATATTAGCTCAGAAACCTAGAATACCCAAGATATAATTTCCAAACCACAAGAAAATCAAGAAGAAGGAAGACCAATGCATGGATACTTCATTCTTCCTTAGAATAGGGAATAAAATATCCATGGAAGTAGTTGCAGAGACAAAGTTTGGAGCTAAGATGAAAGGATGGACTATCCAGAGACTGCCCCACCCAGGGGTCCATCCCATATCAGCCACCAAATGCAGACACTATTGCGTATGCCAGCAAGATTTTGCTGAAAGGACCCTGATATAGCTGTCTCCTGTGAGGCTATGCCAGTGCCTGGCAAATACAGAAGTGGATGCTCACAGTCACCTATNGGATNGAACACAGGGCCCCCAATGGATGAGCTAGAGAAAGTACCCAAGGAGCTGAGGGGCGTTGCAACCCTATAGGCAGAGCAACAATATGAACTAACCAGTACCCCCAGAGCTCATGTCTCTAGCTGCATATATACCTTTTCAAATCAAGTAATTAAGTCTGCCCCTCTTCAATGTTGGCTGTACTGGGTTTGAATGACCTTGGAATTAATTTTTGGGAACTTAATCTACTTGATGTTTCTGAAAGATTAAAAAAGTAAACAAAAAAGTTTTCAAGTTGAAAAAGAGTGTGGTTATTAAATACCAAATAATCAGAGCTGAAAATATACATACAAGTAATATTACACAGACCAAGCAAGTTATATTTAGGAATATGTACATATATTTATGTGTGTGTGTGTGTGTGTGTGTGTGTGTGTGTGTGTGCTATAACACTTAACTATTGAATAAAGGAGGCCATGAATTTTAAAGACAGCGAGGAGGGGCAATTGGGATGATTTGAACAGAAGAAAGGAAAGGAAAAATGTGATTATATTATAATCTTAAAAATATAAAAGTTTTTTTAATAAATAGATAAACAAACAAACAAACAAATAAATAAATAAATAAAGTCTCTCCCTGACAAGCAAGAAGGTCTGAGTTCAGATCTTTATCACCCAAGAAAATCTCTCGGCACACATGTACAACTGTGGTGCTGCTGTGGGACTGGGCGTAGAATGCAGAAACAACTGTATCCCTAACTTCTAGGTTCAATGAGAGACCTTGTCTCAAAAGCTAAGGTAGAAAGCAACTGAGAGAAACATCAGACATTGAGCTCTGGCCTCCATATTACATGAAAACACATAGACATGCACAGCTACACAAACCCTTGCACATTCATTTTCATATCCAGAAGCAGCAAGCATTCATTTGTATAACTGACAGTATCAAACTACCGAGGCCTCCTTGGGCAACTAGAATGTGCCTATGAGATACTGATGGCTGATATTCCTGATCTCCATGGTAACTCTTGGTAAAGGAGATTATGTTTCATATGTTCCTTTAAAGATTCTTTTCTTACAATCAAGGGTTTGGAAGTTAGATATAAAAAGTATTTGACTAAATTTTGAATAAGACTGGGTAAGAAGTTATGGTCAATCCTTATGCTCACTAAGGAAAGTGAAGACTGTTGTGCTCAGTGTAGGAGTATGTATTGCATTTGATGACAGCCTATAAAAGTGAAGTATCCACTTGTGTAGTCAGTGATCTGACCAGCGTAAGCATTATGTATAGGTTGCCTGAGATATTATTTCTAGATGATGTTAGCATTTGAGTCAGCACTGCAAAGATAATGGTTAGTCCTCATTGTGGTCAGACATCATTCAATCCACTGAGAGTTTATGTAAAACAAAACATAGAAGAAGTATGACTTGACCCTTCTTTTTCTGTCACTACGTGAGAAAGGCCACCTTACCTAATATTCTTTGATGTTTTACCATGAGAATGGAGACTGGTACCTCCACCATCAGCAGCTGGCAGTGGACAGATCTTGGGTTTTCTCTCCCAAGTGATTTCATGAACTATGTATCTATCTCCCTGTCATATTATATAGTATATATGAAATAAGCATTAAGTCCCAGAAAAGACAATTATGATCACCAAGACTCTTGCACAGAGAACTCATCCAAGCTGCATTGATAATAGAAGGAAAATTGAAATAGTTTCTAGTTTGTAAAGAGTTTTAATTGACAAGATTCTGTAATCACTCACTATGGTAGCAGGGAGTCATGGTGTAACATCCAAGTAGGCTTCTGAATGCCCAAGGCTTGTCCTCGCTGTCCCTTGATAACCCTTAACCTAAAAACACTGGAAAATTACGATCCTCTGATTTTGAATCTCATATCTGCTTCATTAACTACAATTAATAGCACAGCAACAGGCCTTCTTATTTGTCAAATGCTAATATTATTTATTATAAAACTTTGTTGCTAGAAGAAGTAAGGATAATAGAAATCTATTGGCATACTATGTGACACTAGTGAGCCTATAGATGAATGGTTAATATCTTTATTTGAACTTAAAGGGTAAGAATTCTTCTTCCAAGCAGTAATCTGGCAAATGGATCACCTCCACTGGGTATGCCTATATGGGTGGAAAGCCATCAGCATGTGGCAGTGCCAACCTTAGGACAACTGCTGACAGAGAAGGTGATCTTGGAGTCCTGTCGTTGACATTTTCTTGTTTGAAAGGATTTTGTTTTCGACATTTGAAGTCCTTTCTCCTAAGCTAGCAATTAGAAAATTTCCTGTAGAACAATATTTAGAAACAAACCAGGGCTAGCACACCCAAATTACAAAATGTCGTTATGCCTGGGACACTTTTAGAAAGAAAATCTTAGTTAAACAATGTATCAGGCTATAGCCAAATGAATGGAAGCCAGGCTATTTATAATCGACTCATAAAAACATAAAATCTGGCCAATTGTTCTAGGTAAAATTTTAAGAAATATGCTTTTAAAACTGTTTTCACGTCTCTTCATATTTTTCTTGTAAATACCTTCTTACAAGGAAAACATAATGAAGCTTGAATATAGGGACATGTGTTAATAAAACCAGGAAAATTGATACAACATGATGGTTGACTTGAACAAAGAAACCTGTACTGCCACTATTAAAAAATTCAAAGGGGTGTTCCTCCTCTGGGAGAACAATTCTTTATTCCTTAGTCTTTTATGCCTTTTGTCTGTGTCTTTTATCACAAGTAAGAACCAATAATTTCAAACTTCAGGTCTTTTTCCATGTTTCAAAGCTACTCCTTGATCCAGAATGACCGTGGGAACCAAACTGACTACCAAAGGTAGAATTTGCAATGAACACCTACTTTCCTACTGTGAAGAGCATCAGATCCTGATGTGACTCAATGACTCACCTTATAGACAGAAAATTGATGGCACAAGTGCTGCTGTTTGTCACGCTCACAGTCGCTGACTTTCCAACTTTTAATCTCTCGCTGTTGTTTTGCAATCAAATTTAATGTTGTGGCTATGAAACAGATGCATAGAACCATCTAGTCGTCTGGGTTTCAATATTGTTTTCCAAGAGTCAAGAGGTAGCTGAAACTCCTGAAGGCTTAAAAATAGTTCTGAAGCAGAAGTGTGCACCCTAGGGGCGCGATTATCCTATGTGCAGGCAATTGTATTTTCAACGCAATTAGCTGCCTAACCGTGTGGCTAAACTTCTCTATGTATTTGCACATATAAGTAATTATGTCAGAATTAAGGTCTGAAGAGCTCTGTGCAGATTTTGCTTTCCCATAGGGATAGTCATAGCAACGTATATTAAAAATAATCTCATGTTATAGTCTATTGACTGAACTATGTACAAATAATATCTGAAGTGATAGTGTTTCATATTTTTTACCAAAATATGCAGATAATAAAGATTATGCATGACCTTGACATAAATTGTAGCATTCCATTATCAACACAGTTGCTCTGTTAACCTCCCTTCAACACATCTGTCAATATATAGTAAGTACATATGTTCATATGAAAAAAATATTTATTTTATACAGTGCATAAGCTCTAGTAATGAAAACAAAACAATTATTAGTAAGTCTTATAAACTGCAATCGAAGTCCATGCTCCTCCCCTTACTCTGTCCTGCTCCCTGTGTTCTTTAATACCAGAGGATGATTTCTTTCTTTGAAAGCTGTGCATATTGAAGGAGCTCAGTAAATATCTGCATTTTTGTCATTCTATCCTTTATGAAAAAATGTTACCTATACTGAAGGGGAAAACATGATGCATATTACTGGCCCATTTTATTTATAACTTTTTCAGTTTTATATATTTAATTAAATATAATTACTTCTGATTTCCCCTGCCCTTTTTCTTCCTTTTGCTCCTACCAAATTCTTTCCTTCTAGTTTCTTCCCTGATCTTTTTTCTTTGAATAATATTGTGATATATAATATATATAATATTATAAATTATGTTATATGTCACATATCATATATTATATGTTATATATATTACATGCTACATATTTTGTTACATATTTATTATATATGATATATATATGTAAAACAATCATATAAATCACAATAATATTTAATACTATCATATTTATCTGAACAAGTATAGAAATATATACAGAGATTCTTGATTATTGCTATGGATTTCTATAGCTGACTTGTACAAGTCTGTTCCTATTTTAATTTTTGCTTTTGGCCACCAAAGACTTCAAACTGGTTCAGACAAACATTTCTGGAACTGAGTACAGAATCTCTGTGTGGTATAGCACCCTCACATCCAGGTACCTCATCTCATGTTTGGTCACGTGGCCTCACTACAGATAAGCAAGGCTGTTCATACTATATCTGGACTGACTCCCTTCCTTGTCTAATGATAAAATAATCTCCGGTGCCACACTGTAAAATAATCATTCTTCATTTCTTGCTTAATTAAAAAATACTTTGTTGAATATAATTACTGCTGTGCCTCAAGTGCTTAAGTGGGTCAGATAAAGGTTAAGCTCAGTTGTACCTCAGTCTCTTTAAATACTTGAATCTTGTTTAATCATGACAATAAACTAATTAAAGCAAACTGAAGGCCAGGAGTTTACACTGGATTAAATGATCGATTTTCATGGCAATGTGAAATGTAGATTTTGTGTTAAAATAAACGCTAACTATAATACTTGATGATTAAGTACATGTGGTTGATAATATGATGCAGATACTGACTGAAAGTTTCATTTGTCCTGAAGCTAATTTGCATTTAGTTCTTGCTGATGTTATAATTGGGTGTATCTCCTCTATCATTAAAACAAACATTAAACACACACACACACACACACACACACACACACACACAAAGCCAAGGAGCCCAGCATTGCACCCTCAGAATCTGTGAGGTGGATTTAAGGCAGATGAACAGTCAACCATAAGCAAAACAATTCCTGTACTTTTGTTTGTTCAGATTTTGGTCTCATTTAAGGAAATAATTCTGATAGGGGGATGAGGTGTATTGGGGGTAATGGAAGTAACCTCTAGCTTTTCAGAGTTCATACCATACTGTTTACAGATCCTTGAGAGACTTGAGGCTTGGTAGAAAGCTCCCGGCTCTCATGTGGCCTGGAAATTGGAGTCTCAACAGAGATGGAATACTAAATACATGAGTGGTATCCCCATAATGTTTTGAAATCATCTCCCTTCCAAAGTTTGACTCTGAAATGGAAATGGTCATGTGTGTGCAGAGCACTATGTCCTCAATGCTTGGAACTGAGAAGTGTCTTCCAGTTACTGAGTCTCCCCCAGGAACTGAATTTCACGGGCAGGCAGTCTTTGCAACATTTCTTGGAATATCATCTTGTATTCTCTTTTCAGCCAAAGACTCCAGGAAACCTGCATGGAAACATCTGAAACGTATTATCTAAACAACACTCTCCTTGTTTGTCACTGCTCTGAAAATCTTGTTCATTTCGGCTCTCCCCATGTGGTTTTGATGTTCATGTCTCCATCTCACTAATTGACACGTTTTGCTTAGTTATCTTCTGCCAGTGTATAGTCTAGAATGTGTTTCCAGGAAACACTCCCAGGCAAGCGTAAGATGCTCCAGCATTTGCTCCACCCTTCCTTGGAGATCGCAGGTTATCCTGGATTGTCTTTTCCCCAACATCTGCAAATGGCTGTTACACAGATTTCTCTCTCTATGTTTCCAAGAGTTTATGGGGAGCAATTATTCTCAAAGCAAAAATCAGGAAGGAGAGGGGAGGGGAAAAGAGGGGAAGGATGAGAGAGGAGAGAGGAGAGAGGAGAGAGGAGAGAGGAGAGAG
>NC_034598.1:29966985-29970081 GCF_900095145.1 Mus pahari
GAGAGAGGAGAGAGAGGAGAGAGAGGAGAGAGAGGAGAGAGAGAGAGTAATTGGCCTCTACTCATCACAAAGAGAAGATGCAGAAGAGACAAATAGGGTAACTGATATCAGGAAAGCTCACAGAGGTGGAGGGATTGTTCTAAACCACCAGGCAGAAGAGAATCTGTCATCCAAATGAGCTAAACAGGATCCCCTGCCAGCCCCACACCTGCAGAGGAATTTATTCAGCTGATCCTGTTAGCTATTCATAGTGGCCCCAGTTGATCTTACAACAAAGGGCAAGATAAACATTTCAGATATACCACTGTGTCAGCTGCAGAGGAGGCTTAATGAGCAAAGGACCAAGGACCTCCAAGGAGAGGCCATGGGGGACAGCACACTTCCCATCTCCCATTTCCTTTCTCCTTGTGTCTTGCATTTGGCAACATTCTAATTAATGAGCATCAAACTTTTCAAGATAAAAGAGCCCCCAAGCAAGCATGGGGGCCACTCATACATCATTGCTTCATTTGATGCAAATTATTTTGTGATTTTAGAGATCACTCCATCTCCTCGATGGGAAGAAAGTTCAAATGGCTTATCCATGTAGATAAAACTCATTAAGCACTCCAGGATCTTTTATGTCATGGATATTCATACCAATCAGATTAATTGAAATTACTTAAATGATAGTTACAAGTATTACTACAAATGTATTACAAAGAACAACCCCCAATAATTTGGGGATTAGCTAGAAAGAACAAAATTTGACTGAACCTATATTTAGTTCAAGGAAAAAAATGCTAATCAGAGGTATGTGTTAGACATTAAATGCAACCCATTGGGCACTCTGGGAGGGAATAACACTCTTATTTTAATGTGCTAAATATTACTTAAGCTATATTGTATATCACTGCTTGATATTTGGTATAGAAATTGTATCATCAAACAAATAATTAAAATGTTAATTAAAAATTCCTTTGATGTAGCCATGAGAATTTGAAAGAAATACAGTTCTCTTTGGGTGGGCTTTAAATATGATCTGGGCTGATTTTGTGTTATGTATGAGTTTTATCAACTTGGGTCTATCTTGATGCTATTTCTATGAACCATATTTATTCTGTTACCTGATTACTCTTTAAGATTTTTTATCCCTTTAGTCTGATTCTGCCATTCATAAGAGTTATTCAAAGGCTTGGGTCATCTAGATAACATGGTTGGCTTACATTAATTCCTTCTAAATAGTTTTCTGTTGGCTGGGAAATTGAGACCTGGATTGAGAATTTGAAAATAAGTGTTTGTGGCATTAAGATGAAGGAAGTGACTTTAAAAGCCTTTCCCAAGGCTGGTTTAAACATATCTGTTATTTGCCTTCACAATCCAGATTTTTATCATGTGGTTGGCCTTGTGCTTTTTCAGAACTTAGAAGTGTAAAGTTGTAATCTTTCTTTTGAGGATAAAATACGATAGGGTGGGTCTTTCATGATTCAACATCTAAGCTAAACAGACATCTCAATATGTGTTTATCAGCTCACCTTACTTTATAACATCTGGCTCGAGAAATAAGCAGGACAACAATGAATTCTGTGATATAAAGGATTTGCTAGTATATATAAAATAAGTTCAAATTATTACCACGATTGATATCAAAGCACTGAAATACACACATTTAGCTTTGGGTTGGTTAAAACACAGACTGGAAGATTTGTATTCATATCTTTAAATCATTATATCTTCATCAAATGGAGATGTGACGTGAATTTTCTGATTGTTTTAGAAATTAGATTTATGATGGCAAAAACTATTGAACAATTATGACATTCAGTCATCTGAAGTCAAATTGCTGTTATTTATAAGGCATTATTATTTCAAAGGAGGCAGGAAGTATCTCTGATTTTTAAATTTTGATCACATTTACTCTGCTCTACTGATAAGGTTAGTGCTGTTGTGAATTCACTGTGAGGTCTGTCATGGCTGACTGACCTTGAAGCATTTTAGTAGGTAACATATCTAGATCGAGAGTTCTTTCTTACCTATTCCCACCCAGAATATATGCTTTTATCTACTCCTTTCGATCTTTGTAAAATACTGATGGCTTAAAGAATCTATTGTTCATAGATTTAGAATTTCTAAACATTTAGCCTTCTGATCCTATGACATCTTCACATTTGTGTCCCCTTCTATGATGTATTGATGTATTACACCACACACACACTCTCACACACTTACGCACACACACACACACACACACACACACATGCATACATGCATGCTTGCTCATTTATAGATTGGAATGAATATTGTTGAATATCTAAAAATGATGCATATAAATTCCCAGGGAAGATTTTTCTGAGCAGGACAAGCACACATAGAAAGTTATTCTAGTCCTTATTGCATATTGTTATATAGGAATCTTTAGCTTCAGATCTTTTGCCTTTTGCTGAACAGGGGTAGGAGATGGGGAAAGAGACCCCCCAAGTAAGCCACAGAATCAAGAGAGCATCACAGATATTAAGCAGACACTTGATAGATGCTAGAGAATTATAAAATGAGAAAAACCCATTTGAATTAATTAGATGAAAATAATTGTAATTACAACCATTATTAAAATGGCTTGCACTAGGCTAATTACCATATGTAAAAGCTCTTAGACATGCCCTTAATAGTGATATGTAGTTGCTATGTTTTACATAATTACTACAAGAGACAATATTCAGCTCTTCTTCAACTACTGTTGTCCAAGTAGCAATTCATTTACTCCAAGCTGGAATGTATTAGATAGAATATAACTTAAAAAAAACAAAACAAACAAACAAACAAAAACCCTCTTCTCATAGACCCAAAAAAATGCAGATAATGGAAGAGGTCAAAACTGAGCCCCCTACAGTCCTTTGAACTGTTACTGAACAACATGGCCTACTTCCCCCTCTCTGTTAAATGCTGGCGGTTTAAAGATCTAGTGTGCATAGATTCCGAGTTTCTGAAAGTTTAACACTTTGGTTCTACAAGGTCTTCATATTTGTACTTTGTATTGACATCTCTGTCTCTGTCTCTGTCTCTGTCTCTGTCTCTGTCTCTCTCTCTCTCTCTCTCTCTCTCTCTCTCTCTCTCTCTCTC
>NC_034598.1:29970232-29976863 GCF_900095145.1 Mus pahari
GAGAGAGAGAGAGAGAGAGAGAGAGAGAGAGAGAGAGAGAGAGAGAGAGAGATACATAGACTCTAATATTCTATACATATATGAGGTCTATGTAGACTTTTCCAGTGTAGTGTGTATCTGAATTTCTTTCATTTAAACTGTGTGACAGAGGCAGGCAGATTTCTGATTTTCAGGCCACCTTAGTGTGTATACTAAGTTCCAGACCAGCTAGGACTACATAGTGAGACATTGTCTCTAGAGGAGCACTAAGTATTTCTAAACACTGTGCAATCTCTCCAGACTCTAATTTGTAAAAACAGTAAGTGTTGAAAATATTTGAATACAAAATGAAAAAGTATATCTTAAGTAACGCACTTACAAAAATTTCAAAAATTTAAATGGTGATACTATTCAAAGTCTTAATAGAGATCTTAACATAGACAATTTTACAAAGTAAGTACTTACCAAGACTTTTTTGTGTGTTTTATATAAAAATTTGTGTTTGTTCATTTTTTCAGTTGTTAATAACTAAAATCATATGTCATTCCTGAAATAAATATCAGAATTATTCAAAGTAAAGTTACTTGGATTTATAGTTACAATACACTCTCTGCATATTTCTTACCTTGGATATGAGAGAATTGACTTATTTTATATTTTATTCAGTATTGTACTTGCTCTTTAAGAATTTTATTCACATATTTTGATCAAACTTCCTCCTCCCCCATCTACTCCCAGGATTACCCCCTCCTACCTAAGCACCCAACTTTGTGTCCTCTGATTTTTTTTTATTGTTTTTTTTTTTTTTTTTTTTTTTTTTTTTTTTTTTTTTGGTAGTTTTGATCTTTTCCTATCAATTTGTACCGTGCACATACTCTTGGACATATGGCTTTCCCCTGGAGTCTGGTCTGCCTACAAGTTGACACATCCTTGAGAAGGATAAGAAGCCAAATTCTCCCTCTTCCAGGAGCTCAGTAACCAGTAGCTACTTAGCTAAGGGCGGGACTTCATGCCTCCTTCTCCTCCCTCCTCACCCTGGCATTTTCTCTGGCTTGAGCTTCTGCAGGTAGCATCCACCTTGTCTGGGCTGGAGGGGTGGCTCAGTGGTTGGGAGCTCTGGCTGCTCTTCCAGAGGTCCTAGGTTCAATGCCCAGCAACCACGTGGTAGCTCACAGCCATCTGTGATGGGATCTGATGCCCTCTTCTGGTGTGTCTGAAGAGAGCAATGGTGTACTCATATATACAAAATAAATAAATCTGAACAACAACAACAACAAAAACATATACTTTGTCACAAGCACTGTTGAGACTGTATGAACAGCTTCCGTGCTGTGTCTGGTAGCTACAACTGTTTGCTGTAGTTAGCCACCAACTCTGGACCAGGGTCTTCCAGCCCTTCCCTTACAACGGTCCTTGAGTCCCAATGAAGGATGAGCATTCTTCCGTTTCTCATTCTTTGCACCTTAACCACTTCTACTGTTCGATAGCTACTGCAGGAAGAAACATCTCTGCTGACAATTGAGAAGGATGTTTATGTATGTGAATAGCAATGAGTCACTGGAAGTCCTTTTAATATTGTGTCCACACAGCAAATGTTCTCTCCGGGGCGTAAGAAGAACTTTCTGAACAGGACCCTATCTAGTGCAGACATTATGTGTGAATCCTTTATTTACATTTTTATAATTATTGCTTTCAGGATTTTCATTTTTTTTTTAATTTAAGAAAGTATTGAACTTGGAGGACAAAGAGAAGAGGAACATTAAGTACGATCAGATCAAATAACATGTGTTTGAAATCAATCACAAGGACATAAAGCAGCCGCGATCAGGATGTGACTACTCTTTCTTGAACCATCTGAATATTTTCATAAAACGCTGTCTGATGGATGAGGTGCCTTAAATTTTTATTGGCAAAAAAATAAAAATAAAAATGCAGGGTTATAGAAGGATGTTTAAAGCATAAAAATCCCGCCACCTACAGTATAAACGAAGTATGATTTAAACATCCTGCTTTTGTGGAAACCCTGCCCTGAGTGAAGCTTTGGACCAGTGGATCAGGATGCAGCTGAGCGCCCCAGTCACCCCGGGTTTCCAGTGCGCCTGAGGCAGAAGTGCCCAGCTCATTTAACCCAGCAGCGAGTGGCTGCTTAATGGAGCTGCACCACAGCCTGCATTTCTTGCCACATTTGACAAGGACGTTCAGTTTCAGCAACTGAACCTTATTTAGAGAAGTAATGTTTTTCATTTGTGTATTTGCAAAGGATATGCTTCTGGCAATGTCAGAAAATGAACTCTCAGGAAATGGGCTGAAAATGAAGCTCAGGTCTGCAGATCAATAAATTGCAGTCCCTTTGATTTTCGCGAACTCAACAACAAGTTTCAGAGTTTGCAAATGGAAATCAACATTAGGCTTCATTTATTTTCATTCTGAGTCAAATTAAAGTGAAGTTTTTGTCAGTTTATGAAAAGAACAGCTAATGGGAAAAATAACAACTCTGAAAGTTAGAAGCCAAGTGTTGTCTCTAAATAAATGTTAAAGATTATCAGAGCTGATTATGTATTTTGAGATGAAGTTATATAATTACATAAAAATATCTGTAGAGGACCAGCAAGATGGCTCCGCAAGTTTAATTGCTTGCCTCCAAACTTCAGGGACAGAGTTTCCTCCCAGAGATCCACAGTGTGGGAAGAGATAATGATCTCCCATTGTTTGTCCTCTGACCTCCTCAAGAGTGTCATGCAGAGGTGTGCACACACACACACACACACACACACACACGCACATGCACACGCGCGCGCGCACACACACACACACACACACACACACACACAGTGGCATGCATACAGACACTAAATAAATAGATATGTAGATAGATCATAGATAGATAGGCACATAGAGTACATAATATTTGTGTGAAAAAATTTACTACTTGTAGAATAATCTTAGATTTTAGCATGCCTTCATTTATTAGTTTCCTTCCTTTTTTGCCTCTTTCCTTTCTTCTCTTCAAGCCTTCCCATATAACCCTCCTTGATCTCTTTCAAATTCATGGCCTCTTTTGTCATTAATTATTGTTATGTACATATATGCGTACATACATATGTTACTATATATATATATATATATATATATATATATATATATATATATATTTCAGGACTGATCATTTGGTACCGAATAACCAAATGCTACATTCTTCCCACTCCTAGCATTCTTAGTTGCTTGTCTATCCTTCCTTGTGTAGGTTGAGACCTGTCCACTTCGGCATGTCTGTTGCTGTTGTCCTTGTTCATCTCATATTAGGTAGTTGTGTTGGTGAGACTTTGGGAGTGTAGCCCCTTAAACCTCTGGGCTATAATATTTCTGCCTCCCCTTCTGAGATGATCTCCAGGCTTTCAGTGTGAGAATCATGAGGTAGTTGTGTGTGTTAGGACGAGGCTCAGCAATTCTGCATTTTGATCCGTTATAGTTTTCAGTGATGGTCTCTGACTGTGCGTATTTGTGCATATAAGGACAAATACTTTACAATACTTTAAGGATATTTTATAAAAAGCCTGATGGAGTAAAGAGATTGCTGTAGGTTCTCCTCCAACATCCATGACTGCACATGGCTACGTGTCAGGATATGGTCCATGGATGAAGCTGTATGAGAAGAGTTCTGAGAATTTTTAAGAATCCTCCAAGTAAATAAGACAAGACTCTTATGACCTCTGTTCCCTCCACAACAAGGGCTGTTTCTAGAGCACGCTTCTGTGCCTCTCCCTGGTGTGGTAAACAGGAGTGGGTTTACTGTAATTACCCGTCATTTTACCCCTTATTATTCAGGATGATGTTTTTTTGTGCATGAGTTCTCATTGTGACTGTATATAGCCTAAACATGTGACCTTGACCTTGACCTTGTGACTGTACATAGCTTAAACTCATATAACCTTGCCTCAGAATACCCTCAGAATATAAATTATCTGATGCTCTGAATAAAGATATTGAGAGCATGAATGAGACTTAAGTCCTATCCTACCCCATCTTTAGGCTCCAATCTCCCAGGTTCATCCCACCAACTAGAATGGTAACAGGTAGGGTCCCAGTACTGGGCATGATTTCCTTCTTATTGAGCACATCTTAAGACTACATATAGAGGAAGGAAAAACAAACAAACAAACAAACAAACAAATATAACAGTTTGTTTCACATAAATAATTTATTTCTTCAATTTGATGTGTGCATGCTTATGTATGTGCACATACATACATATGGGCACATGCACATGTGTGTGCACATGCACGTGGAGGTCACTGCTTATCCTCGAATATCATCCCTTACAAGTTATCTACCTTTTAAACTTTTATTCTTGATTTACAGTCTTTCAATGGATTAGAACTTGATGATTAGTATATGATGGCTGGCCAGCATACCACGCGGATCTGTTCTTCACCACTTTCCTGATGTTTGCCTCCAAATTGTGTGCTACCACACCTGTTTTTTATTTTATTTTATTTTTTTAATGTGTATGCTGGGGCTCAAACACAAGTGATCTTGTTTTGCAAGACTAGCATTTTACAAGCTGAACTATTTCCCTAGTCCCCTCAAAATACGTGTAACATTTTCCAGACATAAATAATAAAATAATAACAATAATTCTAGTTTTTAGGACTTTTCTTTTTATTCTATTTATATTTGCTTAATTTACATTTCAAGTTTTCTTAGTTTTCCCTCTGAAGACTTTTCTTCACCCTTCAAAGTGTACCTGTGTGCATGCCTGGAAAGTATTCATTAATTGCAAAGAAAAACATGTTCACTGTTTTGTTCTGTACAAGTTATTAACCTCGGATATCAGATTCTTCATCCATAAACTTGAAGCATTTCATGTATTTAGTATTAAATTAATAGATAAAGGCCTTGCATCTGTTGCTGGTATGTGTATACTCAGTGATTTTGAATTATATACATTTACATTGCCCACATTTTCCATATTTTGTTTTTAGGAATTTCTTTTCTGCCTACAAATATTACATACATACATTTTGGTCACTTGGGATTTGACAGTCGAGAAGCTAAACCTGTTAGTATTCGTTATTTGTCAACACTTACATCTTTTGCCTTTACGGTCACAGCTATTCATTTCCCAGTAAGTACTGATTAAACATGTTTTTCTACACAGCTTCCAGACACACGGACCACCAGCTTCTAATTTTTGTAACTCCACTAAAACCTGGCTAAGCACCCCTTGCAATCTTTCAGCCAAGGGTAGACGAGTACACAGTGTGCAGAGTGTAAATACTGCACAGTTGTTATGGTGAGGTGGTTTTACAGCTGGCCCTTTCAATTTTACCCTGGCATGTGCTGGTAGGAAATCATGGAGTTTTGCCTTTTAAATCTTATTTTATTATTAAGCAGAGGCAGTATGGTTTAGTAGAAAAACAATAGATCAGGCAGGATCATAAATTCTAATCCTGGTACCATCACTGATTCATTTTATGCTTCTTCTGAAGTCTAGCATGAAACACATTACTGAGTAGTGCTGCTGACTCAAGCTGTCATGCCATTTCCTATGTCAGCAGTAACCAAAGGATACTATCAATTAATGGCTGGTAAAATAAAATAATAGTAATAAGAGTAATAATAAAAAATACAGAAGACTCAGCACAGCAGTGGGACCATAGAGAACATCTCATTAAATGGTCTGTGTTCCCAAGGAAGAACCTAAGTTTCTGAGAACCTGCATGTGCGTGTAAGGGCCAGCCTGTGGAAAACAAAGGGTAGCCACTTCCTTGTTCTGTCTACTATGTGTGATGCCTTTGGACACCAGGAGATGAAGACAAACAACTTTGATATCTTATGAAACATTATTTAAAATCTATCTTAATTGATCCATAAGTTTGTAGCTGTTTTAATATGGAATGAAAAATTGGAAGTTGGGGGTTGGAGCCGGTGCTGAAGAAATAGCTCAGTGGTTAAAAGTGGTCACTGCTTTTCCAAAGAACTAAGTGCTAAGTTAAGTCTTAGCACTTGAGGCAGGTGGCTCACAATGAATTGCACCTCCAGTTATGGGAGATCCAGTGACTGCTTCTGGACTCTACATGTGCATAAGATCAACACAAATTGGTCTCAGGAGGTTATTTATGTACACGCAAACACACACACACACACACACACACACAAACACAAGTTCTCTCTCTGTCTCTTTCTTACAAACACTTACATACTTACACTATACTTGCTCTCACACACATGATCACTATTATACACACTCACATACTCAAACTACATTCACACACATGCATACAAGTTCTCTTTTTGTCGGTCTTTCTCTTACACACATACACACACAAACCTTCTCCTTCTTTTTCTCCCTTACACAAACATACTCACATACCCACACCATAATTACACACACACACATACACACAAGCTCTCGAAAAGCTCTCTCTCTCTCTGTCTCTTTTACACATGCACACATGCACATACCCATCTACATATTCACACTATGTTCTCTCTCTCACACAGACTCTTTCTGTCTCTGTTACACACGAATAAACTCACATACTCACATCATAATCACACTCACACACATACACAAGCTCTCTATCTCTCTGTCTTTCTCTTACACACACCCATATATGTAAGTGCTTTCTCTCTTTCTCTCTTACACACA
>NC_034598.1:29976954-29980306 GCF_900095145.1 Mus pahari
TTTATATATGATCAGGAGGTTTTTTTTTTTTTTTTTTTTTTTTGGATTGCTATAGAGTTCCAGATAAACCTTTCAACCTACTTGAACTTTATTTTACTTACATATAAAACAGGAAGTTCCCAAACTGACTGCTCTGGAAGCAGGAAGTCTGCAGTAACGGTAACTGTAAAAATGAGAAAATCACAAGGCACCATTAAAATGTAAAAATCATACATATTTTTCCATCCAGGTATCTTTTGTGCTAATTATCCTTTTACTTAAGGAAATTCTAACTTATGATTCCACAAAGTGGTTTAAGATGTTAAAAGGAACATAACAGGAATAAAATATTTAATGAAAACTATTAGCTAACCACAAATTCAACATGAAAAACCTGGATTGGTGGCTTTTCCTCCTTGCTTTATTTTATTACTTTCTTACTATCCTGTCTATCATCTTGTATTAAATAGATCACAGGGCTATTTTAGACAGATCCTCTATCTTTGAGAGTAATTCAAATGTGATATTTCTACATAGCTATAGAAATCATTAAATTATTTAAAATGGACAAAACTAAAAACCAATAAAGCCAGCGATAACACATATTCAGAAGATAGCATTTATCCTTCTCTGTTGGAAACTGAGTTTACTCAAGTGTCAGGCAGGCAGGAGTTCTTCCCAAAGCCCTAGTGCTAACTGCCAGGGGCCACAGCCTGGGATGCAGTGGGAGGGAGAAGAACCTTTAAGGTTTTGCAGACTCATAGGAGGAACAACAATATGAGCTAAGCAGTACTCCCAGAGCTCCCAGGGACTAAACAACCAACCAAAGAATACACATGGTGGGACTTATGGCTCCAGCTGCATATACAACAGAGGATGGCCTAGTCAGTCATCAATGGGAGGAGAGGCCCTGGGTTCTGTGAAGGCTCTATGCCCCAGTGTAGAGGAATGCCAGGGCCAAGAATCAGGAGTGGATGGGTTAACGAGCAGGGGGTGGGGCAGGGATGGGGGTTTTCAGAGGGAAAATCAAGAAAGGGGATAACTTTGAAATGTAAATAAAGAAAATATTTAATAAAAACATATGGAGTCCTCTTATAAGAAGGTAAGCTGCCTTTGTAGGAAGTATTAGGGGCCCCTTCTCTCTCTCCTTGCCTGCCATGAGGTTAAAAAGAAATCCTCTGGCAAAGGTGCTCAGCATGATTTGGTGTGTTACCACATGCCCAATGCTACAGGGCTGGGTGACCACACACTGAAATGTGAGCCACTTTATCACTTATCGTTTCAAGTATGTTGTTATAGTGACAGGTAACTTTGCCTCTTACACTAGAATGGAAATGAGGACCATGTTGCCAGCCTCAGATAATGGAGGAGGTTTATTTGATTATGGTAGTAAACTCTATCAATATATAGCATCATGTCTCTAACATTTCATTAAAAGTTTTTGCTTCCATGCTCGTGCATAGAGAATAGTCTGTAGAGTTATTTTCTTTTGGTGGCTTGGTCTGTTATTGGTCATTAGAGTATTAAAGTATGCTGCAAAATATTTTCTCAGCTTCTAACTTCTGGAAATAATTGTAGAGAAATTATATTATTCAATTCAATCTTTTTTTTCCTGTGACTACTAACCACCTGATCCTAGTTCTTTATATTTTTTAAATATAAAACAATGGGTTTTATCCATTTCTCAATATGTATAATCCTATTTGGATGACCTTTGTCTATGTGTGCGAGACCATGTCATTTAAATAATTGTCTATGTAACTTAGAATACAAAATTCCTAGGTATATGTATGCTTATGAAATCCTTTTATGACCCTTCTAATGGTCATGAGATTACGAATGTCATCCCTTTGCTAATTACAATATCAGTAATCTGGGCCTCTTTTCTTCTTAATTAACCTGGGTGATTCTCTCTCTCTCTCTCTCTCTCTCTCTGTCTCCCAATCTATACACAGGTTTACTGACTTTATTAACTTTAACTCTCAAAGAATCCACTGTTTATTTTATAGTCTTTCCTCATCTAAAATTAAGTCCCTATGTAGTTGATTTATATGCCACTCCATAGAACAATGAAACCATCCCCCTCACAGTTTGTCATTTCTTTGTTGCCTGAAATTATCAGAGTCTCCTGTAAAAACAAGGACAGTGAGCAAATAACACATAACTTTCTCAGGAAAAAAAATGAAAAGGAAGAGAGTGTTAGAGGAGTGGCTGACAGCATCCCCTATATATGAATACAAGTACATATGCACCTCATGCACATACATGCATATATGCATGGCTGTGCACATAGGTGCATGCATATAAACACAGCAGGAGGCTACTTAATAAATATTTTGGGTAGAATATTCTTTAGCCATGTTTTAGGCATAGAAATACTTTGATTCTCTTTGTGTTTAATTTTGCCATTCAACTGCAACAGTGACTGCCATCATATGCTAATGGAAGTTTAGAAAAGATCCTCAATTCTGTCCTTTTCCTACTCTTTCATGTTGTATATTATTGTCTTAGGGTTTTACAGCTGTGAACAGACACTATGACCAAGACAATTCTTATAAAGCCAACATTTAATGGGGGCTGGTTCAGAGGTTCAGTCCATCTTCATCAAGGTGGGATCATGACAGCATCCAGGCAGGCATGGTGCAGGTGGGGGTGAGAGTTCTGCATCTGATTTCAAAGGCAATCAGGAGACTAGCTTCCAAAAAGCTAGGAGAAGGGTATTAAAGCCCACAAACCACTGGGCGTGGTGGCACACACCTTTAATCCCAGCACTCAGGAGGCAGAGGCAGGCAGATTTCTGATTTCTGAGTTCGAGGCCAGCCTGGTCTACAAAGTGAGTTCCAGGACAGCCAGGGCTACACAGAGAAACCCTGTCTTGAACCCCTCCCCCCCCAACAACAACAACAACAAATAAAGCCCACAAACCATAATGACACAAGTACACCAACAAGGCCACACCTACTAATAGTGCCACTCCATGGGCCAAGCATAATTTTCAGTCATTCACCTTTATTAACTATTTTATGTGTTCACCTAAGTGAGTTTCTGTGTGCCATGTGCATGTAGGAACTCTTGGTGGCCAGTAGAATGTGTAAGACTCCTGGACCTAGAGTTGTAGGTGGTTATGAACCACCATGTGTGTTCTAGGAAATAGAACTCAGTTCTCAGCTAGAACAGCCCGTGCTCTTAACCTGCTGAGCCATCTCACTAGCCCTATTCAGCATTCTGGTTCTATAGAATATATAGTAAATATATATATATCCATCTTGTTTTCTTTAACAACAACAACTTCTTCTTCTTCTTCTTCTTCTTCTTCTTCTTCTTCTTCTTCTTCTTCTTCTTCTTCTTCTTCTTCTTCTTCTTCTTCTTCTTC
>NC_034598.1:29981104-29993338 GCF_900095145.1 Mus pahari
AATCTTTCCAAGACTTTTATCATGAAGGGGTGTTGGATTTTGTCAAATGCTTTCTCAGCATCTAACAAGATGATCATGTGGTTTTTGTCTTTGAGTTTGTTTATGTAGTGGATTACATTGATGGATTTCCTTATATTAAACAATCCCCGCATCCCTGGGATGAAGCCTACTTGGAAACTCATATTTTTAATTTTGATTTGCCTAATGATTCATTATGTTGAACACTTGCATATACTTTTTGGATATTTATCCAAATTTTTTTGATATGTTTATCTAGGTCTGTTGCTGGTTCTAATATTGAGTTGTTATCTTAGCAAGGGTTTCCATTGCTGTGAAGGGACACCATGACCATAGCAATTCTTATGAAGTAAAACATTGAATTGGAGCTGGCTTAGAGTTTCTGAGGTTTAATCTATTAGCATCATGGCAAGAAGAATGGAGGATGCAGGCAGACCTGGTGTTAGAGAGGTTGCTAAGAGTTCCACCACTTGATCTCCAGGCCCCAGAATGAGACTGTGAGCCACCAAGTCTGGGCTTGTGCATTTGAAAGCACAAAGACCACACCCACAGTGGCGCACTTCTCACAGGACCACACTCATTTGAACAAGGCCATACCTCCTGATATTGCTACTCACTGTGGATCTATGGGGGCCATTTTATGCAGACCGCCACAGATGTTTTCTCTTTATAATTTTGTCTTTAATCTCTAGTAATATTGTAAATTTTCTTACAAGGACAATTTAATTCCCTTTCAGTACAATTTGCTTAGGTTTTCTGCTGCTCAGTAGTGAGTTCCCTCTACTATGCAGAGGCTTTATAATTGGATAAACTATATTGGTCTGGTTTTGCATTTCTTCTTCTATCTTCAGTACCTTGACAAAAACTTTTGGCCTGTTCCAGTATTCTGAGGGTTGTCTTTCCATTTTAACACATAATTTCCAGGTTAAGACCCTATTAATTCTCTAATCCACTCAAGAGCGTGGTTTTGTAGCTTATAAAATATGGACATCTAGTTTTATTGCTCTGCATACAGATCTCAGGATTCCCCAATAAGATTTATTCACATGACTCTCGTTCCTCCAATTCATCTTCTTGGTCCCTTTGATAAAAGTCAGTTAGCTGAAAACGCATGACTGCTACTACATGTCTGTTTTTAAAGACAGCAGAATTTGTTTGCATTGCTTGATTACTTTTTAGCATAGTTCAAATTTAGGCAGTAAAATACTTCATGCTTTTTCCTTTTTTGTTTAAAGTAACTTTGTCTGTAAAGCTTTTTTTGTTTGTTTGTTTTTGGCTTTGTTTTTACTAAGTGTAGGAACTGTTTTCTGAAGTTCTATGCAGAATGACATTAATGCTTGACGGGGAACATCACCTTGGGTAGTATGGATATTTTTTTAAAAAGATTGATTGATTGATTTTATGTGAGTACACTGTAGCTGTCTTCAGATACAACAGAGGAGGGCAGATCTTATTACCATCGGTAGATGGTTGTGAGCCACCATGTAGTTGCTGGGAATTGAACTCAGGACCTCTAGAAGTGTAGTTAACTGCTGAGCCATCTCTCCAGCCCCTAGTATGGAAATTTTAATCATACTGGCTCTTCCAAATTTTGAAAAAAAGATTGATTTACTTGTATGTGTGTGTGTGTGTGTGTGTGTGTGTGTGTTGTTGTTGTTGTTGTTTTAATTTCATTCACCAACTTTTTAGATTTTTAATTATGGAAAAATTTTACCTCTGTTGAAGTTCATTTCTCTTTTGTTTATTTTTACTTTTATCCTTATTTTAAGATACTCATTTCTTACATTGGCTGAAACACTTATACACTCTTACCTTTAAGTTATGTTGGTGATCATCAGCTCAGACCATGTTTACCAATTTACATATGTTGAACCATGCTTGCATCTCAAATGTGTATTTTCCTTCCATGTAGTGAAAAAAATTATGTGCTTTGGATTTAATTTGCTTGCACTCTATTTTTCATCTATTTCCACTAAGTTCATTAAGCTTGCAGTTTTGTAGCTGGGGTTAGAGTTTTATCTTTGGGGGGTATTAATGATTTGCTGTTAATTTTAAAATAAATTGATAAGGATTTCTCCTAACACAGATATTTGGAGTAATTTAAGAATAATCTATATGATTTGTTACTTAAATATTTAGTGATACTGGAAACTATATGGTCATCATTTTCTCCTGTAAAAGAGATTTATTATTAGTTAAATCTCATATATTCAATGTTTAATATATATATATAGATATTTAATATAGATATAGATATAATTTATGCCAATACATATATATAATGCCTTATTCAGTTTTTCTATTTTATCATTCCTCAGTCTTACTAAGATGTAGATGTCTAGAAATTTGTCCACTCTCTTCTAGGTTATCAGGTTTGTTGGACTGTGACTACTCATATTAGAGAATACAAAGGTTTCCTGGCAGTTGGAGCCAAGGAATACCACAAAGTCAAGCCTTATAACAAACTTCACAGAAGACATTTGTTGGGAGAGTGAAACCCAGGAGGGCTGCAAGATGCAGCAGAGAACTGGGCATAACATTGGGTTCAGATAGGGTTTCTGGGGAGGGCCAAGGCAGTCTGGGATCGGAAGGATTGTGTAGCTTGATCTTGAAGCAAGCTCAGAGATTGTTGGGATTTTTTTTTTCTCTGTAAGGCAGGGCTAAGCTACTTTCCTACCTCAGGGGCTAGGAATGGCCCTTACAGCCATTATAGAAGTCTGGTGGGTGATGGTGGAGGGCAGAGCCTGGTTCTTTAAGTACCACAAGGGGTAAGGCCTGTACACTAGTCTAGGTTGCCAGAGGTCTCTAGGGAGTGATATTACAAGGAGTTTCTGCCCAAGGAAGGGAAAGCCATCCCTGCCACTCAAGTTGTTATAAACAGCCAGCATAACTTTTATCAGTCATTTGTATTTTCTGGGTATCAGTTGTAATGAACCCCTTTTCATCTCTTTATATATTGATTTGAATCTTCTCTTTTGCTTAATATACCTATAAGTTTGTCAAGTCTACTTATTCTTTGGATGCACTATCTTTTAAAGCTATAGCTCAATCAATATTTTCATATCTGGTGCATCATGCATGATGCTCTTAAAAAGTAATCCACAGCCATAAATAAACTGAAAACAACAAAACAAAACAAAACAAAAAAACAGAGACTCCTGTGTTCTTCTTGCTTTAGTCGATTAATATTCAAAGTCCTTTAAAACAAGCCCAAGTCCACACCACTTAGAAATCTCTGTCCACAACTATTATTCAAAGGACACAGGGCATGGTAACTTGGGCTTGAAGAACAATGGATATGTATAATCTCCTTGCAACATAGCCACAAAAGAGGGAAGGTGACATTCTAAAGACAGGTTCAGGACTAGCAGCTAAGGTTTATAGATACTAAAGGTCAAACGCTGAAATAATCACTGAAAATGCTCTATCAAATCCTCAGCTATGTATTATTTTTGGGTAGACATTTTCCCAACATGTATCCATAACTGTGCATTGCACTGTATTGGATATATTTTTAAGTAATCAATTCTCTTGGCTTTTAGTGTTGGCTTCCGGGGAGTCTATCACCATCTATAGCCATCTGAGAAGAGGGAATCTCAAGTGAGAAAATGCCTCCATAAGTTTGGGAAGCAAGCGAGCCTCTAAGGACATATTCTTCATTGGTGGTTGATGGGAGGAGGCCCTGCCCATTGTGTGTGGTACCAGCCCTGGGCCAGTTGTCCTGGATTCTAAAAGAAAACAGGATGAGGTGGCCATGGAGAGCAAACCAGTGAGTAGCACTTCTCCATGGTCTCTGCATCAGCTCCAGCCTCTGGGTTTCTGCCTTGCTTGAGTTCCTGTCCTGACTTCCTTTGATGATGACCAGTGATGTACCATATAAACCATTTCTTCCCTAAAGTTGCCTTTGGTTATGCTGTCTTGTCACAGTGATGGCAATCCTAACAGACACCATTTATCTTCAGCTAAAATGAAGAAAATAATTGCGTAAAGACTTACCTGCAGGTATTTACCCTCTGATGTTACTGTTTTATAAACCCCATTCTGTTTTTCAGAGTCCAGTATCAGAACACACGCTGGACAGTGTGCTCTCTCATGCCATGGCTATGTTAGTGACTCATAGGGTAGTTGCACTTACCCAATAACGAACCAAAGAGAGATAGGGAACGCCTCCTAGCAGAGCTAATTAGCACACAGTTTATTAAAATTTGCTGGAGCTGTTTAGAGAGAAATTCCCTGTGTGCTCTCAGACCTGATTCACTGCCTAACTTCTGAAATTCAGTGTGTATGCTTCCACCATACTTAGCTCTTTGCACATTCTGCACAAACACCCCCCCACCCTGTTCCAGAAAGGAGACCCTCACACCATCACAGGCCCCAAAATGGAAGATGTCAGATGAGAACCAATGTGTCTTTCCCATGTAAATCTTGGCCTCTGAGTCGTTCTTGCAAATGCATGTTTTTTTTTTTTTTTCCTCGCTTCCTAAAGTCTATCAGCAGGAAATGAGAAAATGTGGCAAGAGAACAAGTTGTATTGATTCTTTGCGCAATTTTTAAAGAGGAACATATCTGAGTTTAAAGCAACACCCTTAGTAGTTGTCATAGCTCAAGTTTTCTGTCCCTAGGGGTCCTAGTGTTTTTGATACAGCTTTCTAGTCTAGAACTTGGAGGGAAAATGGTAACAAAACCAAACATTAATCTAAGTGATGCTATCTGAATTAGACCTGTCGGTCCCTCCTCCTATTTTGTTTAGAATTTGACAAGCAAACGTCTGTTTCATGGTGGACTTATTACCAATAATGTCATATTAACTAAGAAATAAAATATGCCATTGCTCAAAAGTTCTTTCTCTGAGCAGCTATACCCATCAGATATTTAGCTCAGGGTCAAAAGTAGTTTCCTTCATTCCTTAGCTGCCTCCTTCTAATTGCTCTCTTAGCACATCATAGCTACCTAAATCTCAATTCTAAATCTTTTAATTTAGACAGATGTATCTGTGGGAGCAGAGGGAAGCTTTGCACTGATTGAATCATTTCTCTACCCGCTGCTCATGGATTTGTAGAAACATAACGTCCCCTCTCATGTCAAATCTCATCTTCCAAATAACAAGCATAGCGACATCATTGTATGAAAAAAAAAAAAATCCTGCTTTGACATGACAGGTAAGATGGCTCCTATACATGCATCATTACTGGCTGATACTCTGTTGGCAGATTTTACCTTGCTCTTGGATTTCTACTGCTACCACAAACTGGCTCATTTATTGACGTGTGTTCCATAAAAAGTACTTTAAATACATGATGGGCATTTGTAGTTGCAAGGGAATCCATCATTCTGGGCTCCTAATCCAGCCAAATGCTTAATCTGCTTATATTATTTACAAAGTATTAGATATCTTTTCCCTTGCTGCTAGTTGTAATCAGCATACCCTTAGCAGGATAATAGAGAATAAAGATAAGATATTGGGGATTTTTCTTCCTGGATAAACAAGAGAATACCTACAACTCTGCTCACTGCCTCCTTGTCTTGTACCTTTGGCTGTGTGCAGATGTGAAGCCTGGCTGCCAAAACTGCTTTGCATCCATGCAGTAAAGCCTAAGGACGAGAGCCAACACCGAGAGAGCTATTGAGTACACACAGAAGTGGAGCCTGGATCTCTGTTGACATAGTGGAGCTGCAGGATCCACAGAGGTTGTCTGAATATTACATCAGACAACAGGAAACATCTCTTTCTTGTCACTTTCATCTTGGTTTGTCTTCAGGTGGCTGAAAGTGTGTGTGCAACGTATCCAAAGGTCTGTGGGCATATGTATAAATGTGTATGTACACATGAAGAGGCCAGAGGTTAGCAATGGATACCTTTTTGCCGTTTTGGATTGCTTTCCATTTCCCCATTGTGGCAGGGTCTCACACTGGTTCACATATATGGTCTAGCTATGCATCCTCTGAAGATTCCTGTCTTGGTTTCTCATTTACTGAGTACTGATGTTAAAGGCAGGACACAATGTTTATCTGCCTTTTACTTTGTACTGGGAGCCAAACTCGAGTCATATTTTCACAACAAGCTTGTCACCTTTGAGCCATATCCCGAGACCCACTCTCTAGTATTTTTCCTAGTAACTTTTCATCAAAGCAAGCACAAAGTGCTCAGCTCTGTGTTTTCAGTTTGCTTTGTTCTGTTTTGAATCCTACCACTCCCTGATTATTTCTACCTTTTGACTGACTATCAAGCTTTTCAAATACCTTGGCATATGATTTTTCTTTTAAAGACAGGGAAAAGAGAAATACTGAGCCAACATTTTTTAAAAGGCTACATTTCCTGAAGTTAGATTTTTGAAATCTACACAGATGATCTTCTCCCCCCCCACCCCCACCCCCCCAGATTAAAGGCGTATATGACTCTGTCTACTTTCCAAAAAAAGCCAGTGAACAAGATCAGCTTTCAGCGTCCCAACATTCACTATACAAACATGTTAGGGTAAACAGAAAGTATGCCAACGTATTTATGACTCATAGTGTTGGAACACAGTAGTTCTGGATATGCAGAAGAAGAAATATAAACCCATGCTCTTGTTTAAAAGACCTCATTGACATTTTAATGCCATGATAAGCCCAAAACTGAAATTTCTTTATGATTATAATCAATTTGAACAACTGCTGAGAAGGTACTAGGAGTCATACAGTTTTGCCTTTATCCCATAAGAGTCAGGAAATGCCCTGACTGGATAATTTTATTTACTTGCTTCTCCCCGTAAATCCTTAAAAAGGCTTTTAAAATAATGAGCTCATTTCCTTGCTAGGTAACTGCATATGCCTTCACAGACTTGGAACTTATGTCCAGAGTGTTGTGCATTTATTCAATTTTGATTGAAGTCTAAAACAGAAAATGAACTGTTCAATCTGTTCTCCCCCCCCCCCTCTCCTGACTATATGTATCTGTCACTCTCCCTTCTGTCTGTCTGTCTGTCTCTCCCCTCTGTCTGTTTGTCTCTCTCCACTCTGTCTGTCTCTCTTTCTCTCCCTCCCTCCCTCCCCTGCTCTCTCTCACTCTGTGTGTGTGTGAGCCTGACAGTGCATGTGTAGATGCAAGTATATGAATTTACATATGGAGGCCTGAGGACAACCTTGGATACCAGTCCTCAGGCACTGTCCACCTTTAGTTTTTATTTATTTTGAGACACACCAGGTTGAGTAGGGTAACTGATCACAGAGTCCCTGAAGTCCACCTCGACATACCTCCCCAGTGATGTGGTTAGAAGCATGTGCTTCCAGGATCAGCACTCCTACTGGATTTTATCATGGGTAACATTCAACCTGACTTCATGATTAATGACAAATGTTATATGTACACCTCCCAGGGCAAGAAAGACTGGAAAGAAACGGCCAATGTCATGAAATGTCACCACCACCTTCACAGTGTCTCTTGCTAAAGGAAAGGCACTGAGATAATTTTAATAAGAATGCATCATATCCCATATTATTACTTCCTAAGACACCTGGGACTTTTTGCCTGACAGAACTTGGGACAATTATCTTGTCCACTCTGTCCAGATGATGTGCTGACAGGTTATTTTCTGAGCAATAACTTGAGATATGTGACCTGCTGTCCTTGCCAACAGAGAGCCTGTTTTGTAGTTGACAGCAGCAGTCACTCCACAGAGAGCTTGACATTTGTAGCTTTGTAGCCTTTGGGTCAGACACATCTGGATTTGCTTTCTCATGCCGGAAGGTGGCCTTGATGTTTTTCATTAGTCTGTTTATTTGTCTGAAAGTTAGATTCTGACATTGCTTTTTTTTTTTTTTTTCAAATGACAGCATGGGGCTGTTGGAGCCTTCTGTACATATAAGCAACAACTGTACCTATATAATCACAGCTTTTAAATTCTAGTGCCATGTTCCCCATCTTGTCAGTAAGGCATAGTTAGCTTCATTCAAAATGTAGAGATATGATTTCTGGAACTCAGTCCTTAGTAGATCCAGTTCCTACTGTTGTCTACAGAGATTAGTAAGGCCGTGGCTATGCAGATCGGCCAATTCTTAGAGTACTTGAGTAAAATATGTTGTTCTTATAGCTACTAACTGAATTCAGTTTCAATAATGAATGTTGGAAAAGAGAAATGTCTTGTTATGAAAAGACTATTAAGACTTAATGTTAACAAATACTTCAGTTCTTCATTTCAATGACAATTTGATTTTCATATTTCTTTTTCATATACATATAGTATTTTATACACATTATATAAGGTGGTTGCTAGAATAACGGAGTCCATCTTGGTCATAAAAGTCAGTAAAATACTAACAAAAGAGAAGATTCAATTCTGTTTACTCTTGAATTACAGAGAAAATTTAGTAAAGCAATAAGTATATAGTAGATTAACTGGAAGTTAACTCCCACTCTGTTTTATCCATGTCACCAAGGTTAGCTATATTGTTACATGTGTTTCCCTAGTGCGAACATTTTTAAATTTTCTATGATTTGGCTTAATTCCATAGCTTCAAATGCTATCTCTATTCAAGTGCTTGTTTGATCCCTGTCATTGTGTGTGCCCCTTCCTCTTTCCCTCCCTCTCTATGTATCCCTCTTCTCTCTGGGAGATAACTTGTGGGACTCCAGGCTACTTAAACTCACCATGAATAGTAGTCTCCGCGATTTCTGTTTCATGTCTGTCTTCTTTATCCGGTTCATATTTCTTCCTTTCTATAAGAATTTGGGACCAATCCTGTGATCATTTTGAGCATTCCCTTTCCTACTTCCCCACATCTGAGTGGTCATCAGCTCTGAAATCTCTATCTCAGAAGGAACTGCTCCCCCCTCAGTGCCTTACTCTGCCCTTCATGAACAGTAGTAGCCTGACATGTTGCTGCTTCAACTTACCAATCTATTTTATTCACCACTGCTATGACCATAATGTTAATTAATGATTCCCAAATGATCATCCTGTGTGTGTGTGTGTGTGTGTGTGTGTGTGTGTGTGTGTGTGTGNGTGAGAGAGAGAGAGAGAGAGAGAGAGAGAGAGAGAGAGAGTCAGACAGACAGAGAGACAGACAGACAGAGACAGACAGAGACAGAGAGATGGGGAGACAGAGACAGAGACAGAGACAGAGAGAGAGGGAGGGAGAGGGAGAGAGATGGGGGAGTTTTATTCTATTAAAATGGAACCTAACTTTCTTTTTTCATATTAAAATAATTAATGTAAATACCTTATTATAAAACTATTTTACAATTTATACTTTTATTTGAGAAATGTATTCACACCCACAAGTCTTTTCCATGAGTCCATCCCATAAGGAACACACTCAAATCAAGTTGTGGGGGGAAGAGGGGGCAGCTAGCATCACCACCAGTTCACACAGCCTCCTCATTTGCTTATTTCTTAGATATCCGTGTGTTCACATATGCGTGGTTACTGACAGATGCCTCTTCCCCAAAGTGGCAAATCTCAGCATCATTTTTAAAGACAGGACAGACTGGGAAACACCCGCCACAGGTGGCTTACATCACGAACATGTTGATCATGGCATCAAGGAGCACAAAGTAACACAAAGTGAGCAGCAGTTGGTAAAATGTAAATGAGAACTGCAGGCTAGCTCCTTCCCTAAGAAGCAGGGAGAGGAATCACTTCCTGTTTTATTCAGACAAAAGCTACTTGTCGGAAAGGCAGGGATGCTGGCTTCTGAAATATTTGAAACAGCTGTAGATGGAACCTAACTTTCTATGAAGCAGCATGAGATGAGTTTGGGCAACCATGCTGGTCCCTTCAGGCTGCTCCCAGTGCTACTTTCTCCCTCCCATTTACAGAGCCTCCTTAGACCTTCTCCTGGGAAGTCAGTGGAAAACCACCCTGAAAACATCTTTTCAGACAAGTTAATTATGACTAGATGGTCAAATTGCATTTCAAGTGTGCTGCAAGGAAATAAGCTTGAGCACATTAAATTAAAATCTATCTTAATGATAGGGAGGGCTCAGAAGGATAAAATGATGAGTATTATTGGATTATACCCAGTAATCCCAAAAATCTGGTTTAAAACAATCAATCTCTTAACATCATTGTTAATTGAGGGGAGTCTTAATTTCCCAGAAAATGTCATATGCTCACAGAAGTCTGTTAGAAGTGGTTATTGTTACCAGCATTGTTGATCCCCTCCCATAGTAATGAATGGCACTAAGAATAAACTTTATCCCAGATTCTGGAGATTGTGACTCAGTTTCCCATTGATAGTCACATCAGAATCCTACTCCTAAGCACTATCAATTACCTCACAAATTAAGAATGACCTGTTGATATCACCAACTTGGGGAATCTCTGACTTTTTAATCCTTCTGACATTTTACAACATTAAGAGAAATTATAGTCCAAACTCTTCTTTGTATCATTTTAAACCTCTGGAGCTTAATATCCTTCACCAGTGGGAGTTCCATTGATCTGATATGGATTCTAGGGCAGACAGAAAATTCAGGCTAACATATCACTAAGGAATTCCTTGGATAACACCATACTACATAATTATACCTTACATCTGAGGCCATCCTGTAGTGAGCCACGTATCTGCTTCATCTTCAAAGAGATTTTAATTTTGAATGGTATGATTGACAAGACAAACCTTCCACTTTACAACTATTTGTGCTCTAAGTTTTACTAGATAGAGAACTGCAGGTATTTCTGCTTAATGAGACAAAGCTTTGGATTTGGTCTCTTTAAAATAGAGACAATTACACATATCAATTGATAAATATCTAGGTAAATGATTTTCCTCTTGTAGTAGAAAATTGTGAATGTACAGATAGGCAGAAAGGGACAGCTGGTGATAGGAAGTCATAGCTCATGCCTAAGAATACAGGCATCTCTAGGTGGCTTCAGGACAAAGGACTCCTTAACAAATAAACAGATGGAAGAGAAAAGATCAGATGGATCCAAGAGCATTAATGTTAAGAAAAGCAAACATGCTTTTGGACACTTTCTCTCTTCACTTTCTGAGCAGCCTTTATGATGACTTGTAGATTTTCAGGGGAAGAAATAATAAAACGCCCCGTGAGAGGCTCAGCGTGCCTCAGATGTAAGGTTTTTCTGCCCACTTTTGCTGATACAGGGGATTTGGTGGTAGCTTTGGGTATTTGGGGTTTTATCCTAATTAATCCTCTTAGCTTCAGAGCTCTGAGCACCAGCCATGCACTGAATGTGCCGGGTGTGCACGGGAGAGGTGGCAACACAGGCTGCAGCGGAACTTTAGTGGATAGGAGGAGAAGAGGTTAGAGAACTCCCTGTTTCCATGTGGAGTGACACCCATCACTGTGTAGGGCAACCGGCTCCCCAAAAATCTCTCTGACTTAGTCTCCTGATGAAGGTGGACATGCATTTCAAAAATAAAAAAAAAAGGAAAATCCAATTTTAACTACCAGGTATAAAATGTTCAACTTGTGAAATATTTTATTGGTACAAATTAAATGCACATATACATCTATATCTATGTATGTCTACATCTATCTGTCTGTCTATATCTATATATGTCTATATCTATATCTATGTATGCTTTACTTTCTTCGGGCATCAAATAATATGGTGAATACCTAGCCTAATAGTGGTTTTCTTTCTCTTTTTTCTTTTCTTTTTTTTTTTTTTTCAGTCCAATATAACAAGAACAGCAGACACTAGTGTAGTCTGATCCAGAATGAAACATGGGATAGAGCTGTAAAAAAAAAAATTCTCCATTAGCCCACTATCTTAGCAAACTATATAAAATAGGAAACGCACAGAGAGTAGCAATGTATTTCCATCGTAGTTATGGAGACTGAGAAGCATCTCATCTGCATCTAGTTGAGGCCTTATCATTGCATCTAGCTATGCCAGAAATTATCACAGTGGGAAAGAATGCAGGCTAGGAGAGGCCACTCTTTCTCTTCTTACACATCCACAATTACTGCCATGGAGATTTCCTTCCCAGGCTCATCCACTCGGAATTCTCTTTGAAAGACCTTACTGTAGGTACTGGTAGTACCTTATGTATTTGGAGATTACATTTCTAACCCATGAAACTTGGATGGAACATGTGCAAACCCTGGGGATTCGCCAAACAGTAAATATCTTTATTTTGTACTCATAAGAAAGAAAGACTTTGGAATTTGGAACTCCATATGACCTAGCACAAGGCAAGGCCTGGGCCAAGTAGTGGGAGTGGGTGGGTAGGGGAACAGAGGTGGGGGGAGGGGTATGGGAATCTTTC
>NC_034598.1:29993470-29999281 GCF_900095145.1 Mus pahari
AAAAAATATATTTGACAACCCAAAAGAAAAAAAAAAAAAAAAAAAAGAAAGAAAGACTTGCCATTGGTAGGAATAAGATGGGATAAAGTGGTGACCAATATCTGTGTTGTGGTATAGTTGGTTTTTAAATAACATTTGAGTTTATGTTTTCTTTTTTATTGGCTTATTTAGAAGGAAGAACAACCTCTCATGGAGATCCAGTAACTGAAAGAAACCCAGGCCCAGATATGTCAGTCAGTAGGAAGGGGATCAAAAGAACAGAAATCTTAGAATAAGACTATGAAATGCCTTCTGCTAATTAGTTAAATACAAATTATGAGATTCATGGCGCACACCTTTAATCTCAGTACTTGGAGGTATAGGAAGGGAATCTGAACTTCAGAACAGGTTTCAGACTATCCTGCGGTAATGAGACTTGCAAAACAACAAAAACACCAACACGAAAACGAAAAACAAAACAACAACACAAAACAACCAAAGACAATAGAGACAAATTAAATCATGTTTTACCAAAAATATGAATTTACACACTCAGCACTTAATACATAAAATAAATGGAAGTTCTATTGTTTCATGGCCCCATATAGTCATTCCTTAAGACATAACTTACTATTGACATTAATTTCAAGTAATTAGTGTTTTATTTTTATTGAAAGCCATACCGAGATAATTCATACATTTCCTATGAAATAGGGGAATCCTGTAAGTTTGATGATTACATCATGTAAGAAACAGATACACAATAAGCCTTTTATTCTACTAGTATTTTCAACTAGCAAAGAAGGTGCTGATATTGTCTAAACAAAGAATAATCTGGGGGCTGGAGAAATGGCTTAGCAGTTGAGAGCACTGGCTCTTCATCCAAAGGGTTCTTGTTCCATTCCCAACATTCACATAGTTACTCATAACTATCTATAACCATTGAGCCAGGTATCTTCCCTATTCAGGCCTCTATAGGCAAAGGTACACATATAGCATAAAGACATAACTGTGGGCAAAACAAATGTATATGAAAGATATTCAAATAACCTGTTTATTGCAATATAGGATATTCTACTAAGGCCAACATATTAAAATGTTGATCCTTGTTGGCACAATAGGAAAGTGGTGTATGAATGAGGCCTAGTGAGAAGAAATTAGATCATGGAAGATATGTGTTTGTAGATTCTCCTGAGACCCTGTCTACTTCCTGACCATACGTATGCTTTCCATGAAGCAAACAATTTACTGTAGCACTGATGCCTTGTCAGACACCAAAGCATAACAGAGTCAAGCAGTCATGGAACAAAATATTCCAAACTGTGAAACAAAACACGCCATTTTCTGATTTTAAATTGATAACCCCGGGCATCTTTTCACCATAACAGAAGTATGTGTAATACATACTTTTATGAATATTGCTTTAGTGTCTTCTTTAGTTGTTCTTGTAAAGACAGTTATTTGCTTCTTCTCCCACTGTGATTTAATCAATAATGCTGTTAAATTAAAACTAGTAGCATCATAGAATGTATAATACATAAATAAAATATGTAGCAATAGTGTAACTATCTAAGGCAGAAAAGTTATAAAAGATACAATGGACTTGCACACTCTGTGAATATAGTTGAAGTAGACTGTAGTAAGCTAGACGCAATTCTAGATTAGAGGTTTGTAAATTATGTCTCCTATCCTGTTTGTTCTTTAATCAGTGCCTCATTTACTCATATTGTATTGTGATTATATTTATACCTATCAATAACTGCTACTCCCCTTTCTTTCCTTACAAATTTTCTAAACTACTTCCGCTGTGGAATATATTGAAGAAAATGAGGTTCTCCAGATGAGAACCAATATTCAAAATAATTTTTTAAAAAAATCAGGTTTTCTTAATATACATGCTTTTAAAAAGGCTCTTCCAATTATTCTTTATATGTTTTAGAAGTTTAATTTTTATTTAAATTACATACGTTTGCATGAAGTTATGTGCACATGAGTGTACATACATTTGCATGAAGTTATGTGCACATGAGTGTACATACATTTGCATGAAGTTATGTGCACATGAGTGTACATATTCAGGCCAGCAGAGACTGTCAGATACTCTGGAATTGACTTATAGGCAGTTGTTAGCTGCCTTGTGAGTGTACTGGGAACCACACTCAGGCTTTCTGTAAGCATATCTATAACTCTTTGGACTCTCCATAACCCGCCAGTTTCCCAAAATGACAGGGAGACTTTTAATTAATTATGAAACCTTTAGGCCATAGCCTAGGTTTGTTCCCAACTAGCTCTTATATTTAAATTAACCCATTTATATTTATCTATATTCTGCTATATGGCTCATTTCCTCTCCTCAGTTTCATACAACAGACTTCATCTGTGTCAGACTGGCATATCTTCCAGTGCCTGACTCTTGCCCAGAGTCTGTTTTCTTTCTCTCCAAAAGTCCCATCTTTCCTCTTCCGACTCAACTATGGGCCTTTTAGCTCTTCATTAAACCTATCAGAAGTTGATGGAGAGAGTGTTTGTTTACAAGCTATGACACAGCCATATGAAGAACAATACCGAAGTCCAGTCTGCACTCAACTCTCTGGCAGCAGAGACATAAGCATTTGAGTGATATAAACACAATCTTTATACAGTGCACAAAAAAGATCATCCCAACAAGCAAGATGTGCTGTTCTCATATGAGTTATCTCTCTAGCCCTCCAAGTTTCTCTTAATGAGTATCCCTAAGCACATAGTTTTTCAGTGGAGAATACTACCCAAGCAACTCATTACTTCATTTTTTCCCAAGAGTGCCGGAGATCAGTCTTCCTCTTAATCGCCATGCCCTGACACTAGGACTTCATAAACTTATGCTTTCTGGCCATAGTTTTGAGTCATGACTGATGCCACATCTATTAGCCTTCTTTCAATATAACTTGGGAGGCCTCATTTTTTAAGTTTTTTGGATTCATTTTTGGAACAAGAAAGTAAAATGTAGGACTCAAATCTTCATTTCTGTGATAAATGGATCATCATGAACATGTACCTATTTAACTGATTTCCCCTTTATTTTGTTTTGATTTTATTTTTTTCTTTTTGTGGATATTTTCTTTATTTACATGTCAAATGTTATCCCCTTTCCTGGTTTCCCTTTTGAAAGACCCGTATCCCATAACCCTCCACCTTCACCCAGCCACCCACCCACTCCTGCCTCACCACCCTGGCATTCCCCTACACTAGGGCATTGAGCCCTCACAGGTCCAAGAGCCTCTTCTCCCATTGATACCCGACAAGTCCATTCTCTGATACATATGCGGCTGGAGCCATGGGTTGCTCCATTTGTACTCTTTGGTTGGTTGTTAAGTCCCTGGGAGCTCTGAGGGGGTCTAGCTGGTTGATATTTTTGTTCTTTCTATGGGGTTGCAAACCATGTCAGTTCCTTCAGTCCTTTCTCTAGCTCTTCCATTCGTGACACTGCGCTCAGTCCAATGGTTGGCTGTAAACATCTGTCTCTGTATTTGTCAGGCTCTGGCAGACCCTCTCAGGAAATAGCTACAACAGGCTCCTGTCAGTAAGCACTTCCTGGTATCCACAATAGTGTCTGGGTTTGGTGACTGTTTATGGGATGGATCTCCAGGTGGGGCAGTCTCTGGATGGCCTTTCCTTCAGTCTCTGCTCCACACTTTGTCAACGTATTTCCTCCTGCGAGTATTTTGTTCCCCCTTCTAAGAAGGATTGAAGGATCCACACTTTGGTCTTCCTTCATCTTGAGCTTCATGTAGTCTATAAATTGTATCTTGCTTATTCCAAGCTTTTGAGCTAATATCCACTTATTAGTGCGTGTATACCCTGTGTGTTCTTTTGTGATTGGGTTACCTCACTCAGGATGATCTTTTCTAGTTCCATCCAGTTTGTCTAAGAATTTCATGAAGTCATTGTTTCCTAGTGTGTCTTTCCTGGTCTTCTTTGCATCTCCCTACTAGCCATCTCTGCATGTTCCTGGCCACCAGTTTCTCTATATGTCTTTCTGCTTACAAGTAACTGTAACCAGTTTCTTACTCAAAACCTTATAATCCATTTCTACTCTGTATTCTAGAACAATGCATATGAATTAAACATACTTGGGTATTTGAACCATATTAATTTAGGTCCCCTGAAGTTTTAAATATTGATTGTAGTTGTACAAAGATTCAAGATAAATGAAGATCAGATACAAGATAAATGAACTTTTTCCTTAAAATTATTAGTCTTGTATCTCTGCATTTAATACATTCTTGTGAAGAACAGGAAATATCTATACTTCAGAGAGTACAATCACAATGAGATTTAGTCCATAATCGTTCACAGTAATATTAGATTCCATTTTAAAACATTAAAGATTCCTATGAATAACATGTGTAAGTTAGAATTGAGGTACTGTATGTTCTTATTATATATCTTATTTGGAATCCTATAGTCTTCAAGGATAAACACTATACAGCAACGATATCTTTAATTTTTTTCAAAATGCAAATTATGGAAGCACTTCTTAGTTCATCTACATTTCTTTTAAGGAGAGTGTATCTTGCCAGTAAAGCAGAGAATATTGCCAATGAATAAGAGCTGGTGTCCAGTTTCACCACAGTGCTGATCATGTTAGAGTCTTATTAAGGGTATGCATGGCTATCAACTTGGCATAAATTAGAAACATTTAGAACAAACACTTGGCATGTCTGTGGGGGTTTTCCAGAGATCTGTCTTAGTTGGGCAGATCTCCTCTCAAGACAAGCAGCAGTGTTCTGTTGCTGAGGTCCTGGCTTGAATAAAATGGAGAAAACAAACCCAGCAATGTTCACTGCTCTCAATATCCTAAGTACAAACTCATTGTGACCAGTGGCTTTATATCAAAGTGTGAACAATGCAATCACTCATACCTTGACAATTCAAAATACAGCTATTTCTTCATGCCTTGCTATTTGAGTTTGGTTTTAGGCTATCTAAATGCCCATCTCTTGTGTTTTAAAATTATGGAATCATACCATACTTACAAAAGTTTAAAATATACAAAAATATTTGCAGTATGAAGAATTTAAGCTTATCTCTGATTATCTTACAAATAAGTGAGACTCAGACTATGATTATTTTATTTGGATTTGACAATTACTGGGGTCACCCCCCTAATCTACTCCTGTAATTCCTGCCCTGCTACCTCCCTAGCAGTGTACTGTAGACACTCACTCCCTGATACTCCTGGCCATGTGCTCATGGTTCCTCTCCCTTCATGGCAGATTCCTCCTCCTTCCCCTTCTTCTTCTTTCCTTTCTGTCTTTACTCCTTCAACCAGGTCACTCCTAACCTGCCTACCTCTAACCCCTCCAGTAACTGGCAGCAGCCAATTTTATTTAACCAATAGCTTTAAATCAAAGAATAAGGTTTGCGTAGCAAAAGCTTGTAAGCATGAGAAGTTACTCATAGGCCTAAACCATCAGGTATAGAAATTAGCATTACAGTACAATAGCAATAGACCAAACCTCAACAACTATTCTTAGGGAAGCATAGTTCCCATATTTTTGATTTTTTTTTTTTTATTCTTAGACCTTTGAGAATCACAAGTTCCCTTGCTCCTTTCTTTACCAGGTGTGTACTTCTGTTTAAAGTGTGTGAGGAAACAGGTAGAGCAAGGTATCCTATGGTCTTATTTCCTTTCAATCTTAAAAAATAGATAGTGTACATCAGCATATAAATCTGTGAGCCAAGAATGCAGCCCCACTGTTTGCTTTCTTTCTTTCTTTCTTTCTTTCTTTCTTTCTTTCTTTCTTTCTTTCTTTCTTCCTTCCTTCCTTCCTTCCTTTCTTTCTTTCTTTC
>NC_034598.1:30000101-30020763 GCF_900095145.1 Mus pahari
TATTCCTCAGTTGAGAATTCTTTNTTTAGCTCTGTACCCCATTCTTTCTTTCTTTTTTTTTTATATCTCATTCTATAACAATGCTACCCTGCAAGAAGGCGAACAGAATCAATTGATCAGGGCTTGTAGGTATCACAGAAACTAAAGTGGAAATCAAGGAGCCTATCTGGGTCTGGCCTAGGTCCTCTGCATATATGTTTTGGTTGCATAGCTTGGTATTCTCCTGGGACTCCTAACAGTGGGAGTAGGGGCTCTCTCTGGTTCTTCCTTTTGCCTATTTTGGGGGCCTTTTCCTCATACTGGGTGCCTTGGCTAAACTTAATGTTAGGAAAGGTACCTAGTCTTATTGTAACTTGTTATGCCATGTTTGGTTGATATCTGTTAGAGTACCACTCTTTTCTGAAGGAAAATTGAGGAAGAGTGGATCTGGGGGAGAAGGAAGGTAGTAGGGAGGGACTGAAAGCAGAGGACAGAGGGCGACTGATGATAGGAATGTAACATGTAGGAGAAGAATAAGTAATAAGTAAATAAATAAATAAATAAATAATAAAAAATAAACAATTCTGTCCTGATTTTATAGTGAGAACCATAACTGACAAAATTGTTCCATGTTTACTTAATGTCTCAATATTTCAAAACACTTATACTCCTAGTATTATCCCGTTAAATTTAACTTCACAGTTTTGTTAGCCCAATGTTTGCATTGACCTCATATCATAACAACAAACCATTGGTGTATCTTCTTAATAGAGAGTTCATGGAAATCAAATTGGGGGTCCATAGATACCTGAAATACCCCTGCCATTCACTCAATTTATAGATTGATGGATCATAGAATTTAAAATAAATTTCCCTTCCCTTAGAATTTCAAGATAGTATTTCATCCTTTGCTCTTCAGTGACCATCTTTCCTCATGGAAAGTTAAAGGTTCATATATTTTAAAATTTTATATCTCATAGTTTCTCATTTAAGGATGTAGTTCTCTCCTTCATCTTCAGCAGTTTTGTGAATATGAATCTCGAGTCTAGTAGGTAGAATGCTTCGTTGATTGGTACAGGCTCCTAGTTAATTGTATCTGTGTTTACCTTCTAACTCCAATATCTACTATTTGCCTGAAGAAAATGTTGAAACAACTCTTTAAAGAAGCTTGGCATAAGAGAAAATATGTACATATAGAGACAGAAACATTTATTATTATTATTATTATTATTATTATTATTATTATTATTTAAAACTTTATTGTTTACATTCACAAGTAAGAAAATAACCCCAAACAGAGATAAACCAGATGCGGAGAAGAATGTTATTTCACACATGCCTGACATATTAGCAGCCCCAGAGGACTGGCCTGCCTGGTCCACCTGGAGACATGATTTAGGGTGTTGGTCAGATGAATTAACATATAAACTAATTTTGAATGATAAGCAACAAATTAATATATTTTCTGGAGTGGAAAAGTGGCTCTATTTTTATTCGCAATCATAGACACCTGGGCGCAAAAAGCTAGAGTTTGAAGACTTGGAACTGACATTTTATGTTCTTCCAAGAAATCCCCAGGAGCACACCAAAAGCTGCTTCCCTAATACTGATTAGAAAAAGTCCCGTTTCCTGTTCTAGATTCTCCCCACCCCTACCCCTCATGTTTTCTGCCTCAGTTTGTATGAAATGCCTTTCGTTTACACTGAGCTTCCTGCTGCCTTAGTTGACTCTGGTCCAGTGTGCTGCCAAAGCTTCACAGAAGGAAACCCTTCCCCCACCTTGCACCCCTTTTCTCCTGTTTGCTTCTCTTGAGAAGAGAAACTTCAGGGATGAAGGATTGACTTAGAACAGGCTATAGCATGGTAGATGAGTCTCAAGGGGAAATTCTAATCTAAAATTAAAGACAAAGTATATATATATATATATATATGATCATTGTAATCCCCAACCTACAGCAGTAAAGTTCTATCAACTACTGTAGATGCAGATGGTGTTCAAGAGAGAGGCTGACAGAAGATGGGTGATATGCCAAGTATTGAGGGCAGGGCACAGCTAGAGAATGTGGCCCAGGATGTTAATTCATAGATAGGTTCTCTAAAAATATACTCATGTACTTGCCAATTTAATTTGCTTGTTTGTTTAATGTGTGTATACACATGCCTCTCTCTCTCTCTCTCTCTCTCTCTCTCTCTGTGTGTGTGTGTGTGTGTGTGTGTGTGTGTGTGTGTAAAGTGGGCCAGAGATAGGCATGTATATGTATGAAAGCCAGAGATCAACCTTATTTGTAAGGAGTCATTTACCTTTTGTATTCAGTGAGACAAGGTCTTTCTTTGGGGCCTGCAGCTCACTGAATAGCTTAGTCTGACTGGCCAGCAAGCCTTAGGGGTTCCCACAGCCTCTGCCTCTACAGAGGCTCTGAGGTCACAGCACCACTGGGTTCATATTTGTATCTGTGTCTGGGATTGAACTTGTGTTCTCGTGGTGCATAGCAAGTATTTTATAGACAGAACTATATAGTCCTTGTATAAATGGGATCATAGCTGGACTAAATTGATGAATGATGGTTGTTAATGTAGAACAGAGTAGTATACAGTAATTAGGATGGAAATATAATACTATGCACAATAAGAAGCATATCACATATATTCAAGTTGACAAGAACAAGATACAGAATACAGAATGATTTGCTTTGTTAAATGAATAGGCAAACTAATCCATTCTCCTATAAGGAATTTGTTTCTTAGTATAGCAGTCAGTCATATGCTCCAGAGGTTTTAAAAAGTAAACATTATTTTGTGCATTTTCTGGACATCAGAAATCCAGGGGAATCTTAGATAGATATCTCTTGCTTATGCTTGCTTTTAACTTTTAGTGAAATTATCACCCTCATCTACTAAAGGATAGAATTAGTCTTCTAGCTGTTGCTTGAATCCTTACATACTTGCTGGCTATTTCCCAGCAGTACCAGTTCTAGGTGATGCTGAACTCTCCATCAACTGTTGATAAGATGGGGATTAAGTCCCTAGAGCAGTTGATATGAAGGAAAGAGTGGCCAAGATGGGAACTACAACATCTTGTTGACCTGTTTTTAAAAACTAGGTCATATATATATCACTTCTGCTCTGTTTACTGGGCATGGCAATGATACAACACAGGGATTGAGAACTCAGAGATTTGGGTACCAACAAGAGCATTTTGGTTTCTGATGAATACATGTTGTCACCTCTCATAAAAATTTAAGTTGGTGTATTCTGAGTAGCTTTATGGTAAAGAAATTGCTATTAATAACATAAATGTTAGAAAACTTTAACTTGGAAAAAAAATTAGCAGACAACTTCGTAGCCCTTCAAACCAAATGATATACAGAAAACTCCTTAAAGATTTCTTGTCAGAGGTCCCACTTTAAGCATGTCCATCTACTTTTACGACTTTTTTATTTTTAATAATGTATGTACATGTTTATCTGTGTATGTGCATGGAAATACAGGTGAAGGTAGAGACCAGGAGAAGAAATTAGGTCCCCTGAGGGTAGAGTTATATGAGACTGTGGTACACCCAACATGAGTGCTGAGAAGTGAACTCAGGTTTTCTGCAAGAACATGTCACACTCTAATTCGCTGAGTCATCATTTTAGCTTCTCAATATCTCAACTTTTAAGTCACTTAAAACGGTGACTGTGATTTAAATAAAGAGGGATTTGAGGAAAGTTTAAACTAGGTAAGTTTTTCATATCCACGGGTGTTTAGATGCCTTAAAATAATTAAAATGTTTATTAATAATAACATGTGGCTAAAACTTGAAAAATTTCAAAGTATCAGCTTAGAGAATGAGTCAGTTTCTGTCACTGGAGGCATTCAAAAGTACATACTCAGCCTATTAAATAATCAGAATTTTATATGTAATAAGATATGTCTGTAATAGTCTAAGGGCATAATTATCAACTCCATTAAGCCATATCTTGGGCTACAGATGGCTTAAAGGTTAAAAGTGCATACTGTTCTTGCAGATGATGAAAATACAGTTCCTAGCATCCACATCAGGCAATGCACACCTGCCTGTGAGTCTTGTTTCCAAGTGATCCAGTGGCCTCCGTAGATACCTGGACTCATATGAACACACACACACACACACACACACACACACACTTAAAACTCTATGTTTATAAACCTTTACTTTCTTTTACCTCTTAGTTTGGAGGCATGATCCAGCTACTTAGAAGTAGAAGCAGAATTTGTAAGAAGGACAGAATAGCTGTTTCTGTTAAAAATGTGGTCTGCCCTAAATGATCAAGAGTTAGTCAGAACTCCATGACCCAACCTCTGAAAAGGGGCAAGATGTTCTCCCATCATGGATTTGGAGAATATATATTTTTGGAAATTTCAAACAACTCCCGGTTACAGGATCTGTATTAAATCCATAAATATTAAATGAATATGAACTATAACATTAGTGTTAAATAAAATGGAAATAAAGGGTACGAAGTAATTATCGAAGTCACTCTATGATTAGTTGTACTTTCTGTTATAAATCACCCCACCCCCAGCTGCGGAGGCAGAACATAATGAGGTAGCTACTTAACTCTATATGGATTTTCAAAGGGCAACCTCTTTACATTAGTAATCTTCAAAGATAGAAGTGTAATTATAAATAGTTTAATGTGAGTTTATCAGTGATTGACAACATGAATTGGTGACGTCATTTCTAAGCATCACTTATAATGAGTCTGAATTCTTTTCTGACCCATTTAATTAGTAATTATGCACCCTCATCTACTTTCAAATGCACATAATAAATTTAGCAAGGATTAAGAAGGGATAAAATATTCTTGGGTTACTACCAGAGAGAGGCTCTAGGCTTAGTAGAATTTGGCTCCATAGGTCTGTTAACCTCATTGTCAGGAAATTAACATTAATTTTCCCAGGAGCATTACAGTTTAGGAGCCTCAAGGACTTTACTTATTAAAAGGAGACAGTGAAGATGTAGGGTTCAGAGAGCAGGCTCCAGAGTCTCAATTACCTGCCCTTCACTGATTGGTCGTATGACCTCAGTCACTTCATCAGTTAAATCAGGGTAGTAATAGCCCCCAACTTCTAAAGCTTCTGTGAGGATTACATTAAACATGTAGGTAAAATGTTCCAGATGGTGCTAAGCACTCAGCATGAACTAGGAGAAGGCTAGAACCCAAGTAAAGCACAAAACAATAGCCAGTGGTCCTTCTACTTCTAGGCAAAAAGGAGGAGGCAGAGACAGGAAAATCCCTGGAATCGCATGGGTCAGTTGCCTAATGCACTAAGCACTATTGACCAGACAGACACTGCCTCAAATAAGTTGCAGTTGAGAACCAAAACCAGAGGTTGTCTTCTGCTCCCCACACAATGGTAAGTTAGCGGCCATTCTACATATTCTGAACACGGTGAGAGAGAGAGCACAGATTTCCAAAGATGTCTAGAACAGGTTTAGAACTTGATATGTGAAGTAGACAAGATCCTTTGTTTGAAGCAACTAAGGTGTTGTCCCCAAGTCCACCTTTCTTTCATAAAATCTACCCTTGAAATCTCAGAAGTTTATCTTCCTTAACATTTCAAATGATTAGAAAGAAATTTATTTGACATATACCTCCATTTGGTGAATGACTGAGAAGCATGCATTTGTTAACTCATATGCTGTGTGTGTGTGTATGTGTGTGTGTGTGTGTGTGTGTGTGTGTGTGTGTGTGTGTGTGNGTGTGTGTGTGTGTGTGTGTGTGTGTGTGTGTGTGTGTGAGAGAGAGAGAGAGAGAGAGAGAGAGAGAGAGAGAGAGAGAGAGAGAGAGAGAAGATCAGAAAACAAGTAGTGACTGTGAATTATCTGCTTTTAATATGTGGGTCCCAAGGGTCTTGAAGCTTAGCAGTAAGCACCATTTCCTACTGAGCCATCTTGCCAGAACTACATTTTCTTAAAACCCAGGTAGATTATGGATTTAAGATAGACATTTTGTATATATTCCTAAATCGTCTTAAAGCAATTAATTTTAATATATTCACTTTTTACTTCCTTGAAAGTATTAAAAACAATAACTCCTACTTAGATCTAAGCAACCACATGACTATGGTCTAGGTAAGGTCCAGACACAGATGAGATTTAAGGTAACAAAAGAAAAATGCACTAAGGCAAAAGTTGAAATCCCATCTGTTCTTTCAGAACAGAAAGAGAGATAATGGGTACAGCTTTGCTGTTCCTGAGATGCTAACAGATTGAAAGTGTCAATCCAAACTTAATGCGTTGCCTGCATGTTGATAGAAGAGTTTTGAGGGAGGAGGATATGGGAAATTTTGTTCAACAGACAGTAAGAGCTTTTGAGAGCACCATGCTTAGAACTCTACTATGTATTTAAGGTGAAGGAAGGATGCTAAGGGAGCTAGAAGCCATTTGTTTACCATAGTGATTTGGGGGTGGTGTTCACAAGTAGAACCTGAAGGAGGTATGAAATAGCTAGACATGTCTTTACTGAGTTTCCACTTCTCTCCACACTCAAAATGAATGAATGAATGAATAACAAATATCCACTCATTCAATATATTTGAATGATTCTATAAGTCTGCATAAGTAAGTTTTGATGTACCTCTGAAATGAGCAAAACTTAAATCACATTGATTTCTAAGAGGTGTAGTAAGTTTTGTTCTCATACTTTTGTTTGGCTCTTGTGTATTTTATTCATTCACTTCTTCAGACACTCAACTCACTAAAATATATATTCAGTACCTGCCAGGGTAGGCAGCTAAGATAAAAACAGGAAAAGGTTTCAAGAACTAGAGGGACAAGCCATCTCAATTAACCTGGACCTCCAATGTCTCTCAGACACTGGACCACAAACCAGGTGGCATAAAACAGCTGATATGAAGTCCCTAACATGTATATAGTAGAGGACTGCTGGGTTTGGACTCAGTTGGAGATGATGCACCCATCCCTCAAGAGACTGGAGGCCCCAGGGAGTTTAGAGGTCTGGTGAGGTGGGGGAAGGGAGGTGGGGCCATCCTTGTGGAGATGGGGGGGTAGAGGGCAGAGGTCAGGGAGGAAGTATGAGATGTGGAACAGTCAGAGGGTGGACCAGGAGGGCAATAAAATCTGGAGTGTAAACAAACAAACGATTTTTTTTAAGAAAAAGAAGTGACTGAAAATTTAAAATCCCAGCAGTGGCATGACTTAATTAGGGAAACAACTTACTAATAGCCAATTTTGTATCAAAGCTTTTTTTTTTTTTCTTTTTAAGAGTAAGAAGTCATTTCATTTAGAAGAGTGATTAGCCTAAGGAACGGGCATGGTTTCTATAGGTCCCACAGGAGTAGGACCATAGAATGGGCTTGAGAAGGAGATGATAGCTAGAGATAGTAGAAGAACAACTCTGGCACTGGATTTAGGATATAATTAGATGACAAAGTATATTACACTTGAAATTTGAATAGAGATCATGAGGATGTCAGAGAAAATACTTGCTTTATTATTCATTTACCTATTTCCAATGGATGACCAGGTAAAAGGTAGAACATTACTGTGGTTTGATTATGGTTGGTCCCATCCAAAGCTTTGTTGAAACCTAACCCTCATTATGAGATCTTAAAAGAAAGATACCAATGAAACCTTCCAGAGATCAATACTGTCCTCATAAAAAGATACATCCATGACTACATTCACTAATGGATTTGACTGTGAATAAATTACCTCAAGAGTGGATTTGGTTAGGTCTCTCTGTCTCTCAGCATAATCATGTATGCTTTGGCTCACCTCAAGATGCTACCAGTAAAAAGCTTTGCAGAGTCGAGAGGTATAAGGCCCCTTTGGAGGTAGAGCTACAACTGGTTTTGAGCTGTGTGATATGAGTGTTGAGAATCAAATCCTGGTCTACTGGAAAAAAGAAATCGTTCTTGTTCCTAACTGCAAAGACATTTCTCTGGCCCCAATGAACTTACATTTAAAGTTGGAGACATTTTTTTTATTCCATACTTATTTTAACATCTTAACTTAAAAAGCAAGATTAGCAATCATATGTGGATTGACCTAAGAAGATTCTTCCGTGTGCATAGTTGGTATTCATTTAAAATAAAATCCTTCATTTCCAGGAAGCTGTAGGAATCCTGAAACACAAAGGATCTAATTTCTTTGTTACTTATTTTCATAGTGATCCCGGAGTTCGTGACACAAGTGAATGTGGCCCTGGAGGCTTTAAGCAAGAACTCCCTGACTGCTCTTGATGATAATCAGTTTGTGGACATCTCAAAGAAGATCTATGACACAATCCATGATATCAGGTGTTCGGTCATGATGATCCGGGTAAGCCCACTTTCCTTGTCCTTGACTCATTTCAGATTTCCTCACCATCTGGAGTGCCTGGAAGGAGTCCAAGAAAGGTTTGATTTCTCTGGTCTAACATCAGTTCTGAAATCTGTCAGCACTTCTGAAGCCCAGTGTTTCTTCTGAGCCAGATCTTAGTGCCATTTGACTTACATATTTGGTGATAACTCATGCAAAGAGAGCACATTAACCCATAGCATATGGAGATACGAGAAGCCTCATTTTATACAGGTGTCTCATAGCATGATCAAGAGCCAAGAAAAAAAAAAAAAAAAAAAAAACAGAAATAGCATGCTTGCTTTCCCTGACAAGCAAGGATAGATCTCACTGCTTAAACAAGTTGTTTCTATGACCAACTCCCACCTCCCTTCCTAAACCATGGACTCACACAACATCCTGCAAGAAATCTGACTTCTAAAGCTGATAGGAACAACAAGCCCTTTAAACTTTCCAATCTGGGATTACTTTATTTGAGAAGAAAAAAAAAAGGCTCTTTCCCAAGGGTATGACTACATCATTGGTTGTGGATATAATGTTCATACAGAGTCCATAATTGTTTGCTTTAACTTGGATGTTAATGTGTATGTTTAAGATATTATTAAAGTACGTTATTTTTTTTTAAATGCTTATATAAGGAGAAGAGAGAACCTTTTCTCATGACAAGAGAAGGTGGCAAGAGAGAGGTACGAAATTCTTTTCTCCCTAGTGTGGGAACAAGATGCCTTAGCAAATGAGGCCAGGATGTTAAGGAAATCTCTGCAGGGCTATCATGAGTCAGTATGGGTGTTGATCCTGCTCCTGAACTCTGGATGCTCTATAGAACACAGCTCAGAATTATTTCACCTGAGGTGAACAAAATCTTGAGATTTACCCAGTTGCTCATCTTTGATTAACTGCTGCACTAAGGGCTATTTATCTGGGCCTCCTGCTCAAAGCCAATGAAGTAGCTCACATCAAATAAAGGAACACTGGGCAGGGCAGTGGATGCATACAGTAAGGAGGATTCAGTATGAATGTATGAGAAAAGTATGCAGGCATGAATATAGTTCACAGGAATTAGCTGCTGCCAAGCATGGAAGACAGAAGTAGATGAGACTGTATGAATAGCTTATTGAAAGCGTCCGTGTGAGACCCAAGCATCATAGCTTACTCTGAGCAGTCTACACAATGGAGACAACTGTGAGCCTTGTGAAGAGTTAAAAGACATTCTGAAGCCTATCAGAACAGATGGAAGGATTGTGAGAAAGAAGGTTAAAGGTATGAAGGTACTAGACCTAGAACTTAGGACTCAGGACTTGCTGAAAGTAAACCCAGCGATGAGAATCACAGAGAGAGCCTCCAGATATATACAGAGTTCTCAGTTATGATGGGTGGTCCTAGGAAATTGTGCCTTTACAGCATTCCAGTAGAAAGAATACTTCTCATCTTGACATCTGACATTTTCCTGGACTAACAGGGTGTGCAGTATGACATTCTCCTAGAGTGCTGGGTATTCACAATGACTGTTATTCACGCTTCATGATGATAAGAAGATGATTGACTCTACAGGGTGCCTACTCTTAGAGGTTCAATAGCTTAGATGAGTTCCACGCAGTTCTTAAATTACAATATCTTCAACGTAATGGTGACTTTACTGGGATTCCTCAAAAATTGAGGACCACCTGTATCGATGGGGAGTCTACAAAGATTTGCTTGTGTGATTGGATGTCTGATGCTGTAATACTCCTGTGTCCAGAGAGATCATTCCAAACATGCGATTTTTCTTCACCTTACCTATTTGTGATTGAATGAAGCATGAAGGATATATGGGTCCTGCACTCAAAAGCTAAATGGTATAACAATACACAAACTTTACAAAATGGTCTCATCATGATCCAACCATGTCTGTAAGGATGTTTGGTGAAAACAAATATTTACTAACATGTAAACTCCTGGATAGAGGAGCCACATTTTCTTCAATTTTGTCTAGGGATGAAAAAAATAAATAAACCTCATAACCCCTTTTAGTAGATGTTCCAGTAGTTATTTATTTATTTATTTTTTATTTTCTATATTGCTTACATAGCACATCAAATTACCTTGCTGCTATTTCTACATGTTTTTCCCATACAGAGGTCCTGTCTGGGGCAGGAGAATAATTTGTTGTAATTATAGTTTACAAGGAAGTAATTTCTTTGCTATAACCATTTCTTTTTATCAAGGTAAACATTTCTATTTCTGTTAACTTGTGCTTGTTTAATTTTCAACTAACTTTTTCCTTCCCTTGGGGACTGCTGGGAGGAAAGGCTTACACTTCTTGATAAAGGTCCATCCCTGAGGGAACTCAGGGCAGGATCTCCAATAGAACAGAAGCTGAAGGCGGGAGCTGCTGCAGAGGCCACAGACAGGTGCTTGCTTACTGTCTTGTCCCTGTGGCTTGTTCAGCCTGCTTCCTGAGATTATTGCAAATGCATTCTAATTAAATCCCCTCTTAAGTCAAATAAAACGGAGTTATTATTTTAGGCAATTTATACTGTTTTTCTTCCGTTGGCTTACTTTCCCCAATTTCAGACTCAAGGACCATTGGCCTATGGACAACTCTTACTATTACTTTTAGGCCTAAATGTGCGTTCAATTAGACTTTACTTTTCTAAATGACCACTTATGCAATTTGTCTGGTGGCTTTCCAAGTTGATTCTTTCGCCCACAAACTTATCACCAGCTACAAGTATGAAATGTTGAGTTATATTTCCTTCGTGTAAATTATTACTAAAATATGTCCAAATATCGACCGTTTACTCCAAGAATCCAATCACCCCTCTCTTATTCTCTTATTTGTTTTCTTCTGCACAACCAATTGTTTTAAAACAGTTTAATATTAAAATTGCCATTTTTTCCAAGTTCTTTCAGTCTTGAGATTTCTGTTTATCCTTCATGCTCCTTCTCTAACCTCTCCAACTCCTTTTTCTTTTTCTTTTTTTTATTTTAATTTTTTATTAATCATTCTGTTTACATTTCAAATGTTATCCACATTCTCAGTCTCCCAGCCACAAACCCTCACTGCCTCCTCTCCTGTGCCTCTAAGAGGGTACTCCCCAGCCCCGACTCCTGGCTCATCCCTCTAGTATCCCCCTTCTCTGGGGCATCAAGCCTCCACAGAACCAAGTGCCTCCCCTCCCACTGATGCCAGATAAGGCAGTCCTCTGTTACATATGTAGCAGGAGCCACAGACCCGCTCATGTACACTTTGCCAGCTCCTTTTTCTAACCTCCCCTTTCCTGAGAACCTCCATTCTCCTGGATGCTCCCAGTTTTCCCCTTTTCTTCTGCAGATCAAACTACTTCTATTTATTTATTTCCAAATGCTATATTCTTACTCTGGCACTTTGGTAATAGGTTACATTGGCTACTATGACTGACACTGTATAAGGGTTTCGTTTGCATAGTCCAGGGGCATTCTGAACCATTTAATCAGCAGGTAAAGAAAAGCTATAGCATATTGTTTAGTTATCCTATATTTTATACCATAGCTTTAGAGACTGAGCCAATGTTAAAATCCATCCTTTATTTCTTCATTTGTTTTAAGTTTGGTTTATATGGCCACATTTCAAAGAGTCTTAGGATTGCAAATGAGATCTTATAAAATGCATGAAAGTCAGCTGGAAAATGCCTTCAATTGGGGTTAATATATAAGCATATACTCATGTGATAATGTTGGATCGCAGATGTCTAGTCAGGTCTGCAGTTTTTACACACACTGTCATCCCTGGGCCTTCAGGTACTTCTCAAATGCTATGTCACTTCTACCCACTGTGTTCTTTTCCATAGTGCTGGGACTAATGACACCAGTTCTCTGTCAACCCCAGGGAACACGCTCTTTTACTCCACAGGAGTAACTGCTGTCAAATGTGAGCTTCCTCGGGCTTTGTAGCTCCTTTGTTGACTGGAGAGCATCCCTCTCCCTCACCATTTGGGACTTATTAAGCACATCAAGAGTGAACACCTTTTCATTTCTTGCCACTGAACAGATGTCCCGAAGTCACTCACTCACCCAGCTCTTCACTCCAAGGGCTTCTGGCCAGGGATTCCCAGTTGAAACATTGCCCCTTTGGGAGATGTCATGACTGCTTTACTGTGTCAGGATCAGTTAGTTCTCCGAAGGGAGCTCAGTAAAAGACATGTTTTAAAAAAGTAACTTTAACTTTGCATGTAAATTTAAGTCAAACCTTGCGAGGAAGAGCTCTGTAGTAGGTCTTTTGCCGTTATCTGTAAAAACGAAGGAAGTAACATAAGGGGACCGAAAACCCCCGCTGGCATTGGTCAGCTATAATAGAGGCCCAGCACACTGCTCTGAGCACACTTAATGGCCCTCCTCGGGCATATTTGAAGTGACTTCTGACTAAGGGAGTTGATGTGTCTGGGGTAAGAAGATCCACTGAGAAACATGTTGGTTAGGATACAGACGCAGAGCCAACAGGTGACTGCAGCTCATGCCGGGAGGAAGATGTTCATTCCGACGTTTATCAGGGAAATGATTTCCCTACCAACAGTAAAAGCCACAGGACTAGTGGGAGAGCCCTTTGGTCCAGAAAGGCTTTGATGCTGACATAGTTCTGCACTCAGAGCTATCTATCAGCATAGGAAATAGACTCAAACTTTGTTGAACCCGAGGAGCCAAGTATCTTTCTTTTAACATATGATCAGAGCAGATGACTATAGATTGAAGAATACAAATAAGAAAGACTGTTAATTTGGGGGGTGGGGTGTATGTATGCTTATGTATGATACATGTGTTTGCATATGTGTGAATGTATATGTGTTTGTATATGTGTTTATTATAGGTGTGTATGTGTATATGTATGTGCGTATGTGCTGGGTGGGCTGTGTCCACCTTTGCAGCTGGGATACCTGGAGCGACCCTTGCAAACTGCAAAACTCAGTCTGTAATCGGAATCCCCAGCCCCTGTTCTCCCAGATGGGAAAAGCAGAGCCTGGGATAATTGCTGTGGTTCCCAGTTTCCTGTGCATCCAGGTGCTGCTGGCCTGCTGCTGGGAGGTAGGAACTGGGGTTCCATGCTTCCATGACCCAAGAAGGAAGGGGGCAGGGAACCGAGTGAGTGCCAAGAATATGTGACTCTTTGCAACAAAGGCCTCCCCCTGCCCTATCCTTGATGAAGAAGCAGCCCTTGCTTGTTTAAAGTGCTTTATGTGAATGCATGCACCTTATTCAGGGTGAGCCAAGGAGTAAATACATTTTGCAGGAGGGGATGCCCAGGAAGGAAAGCTCATTGGCTGAGTACTTGGGGTCTATCTAGATACCTCATTAGCATGGAGAATTCCAGGTTTTTATGCAAAGTGACTGTATTAGTCAGGGTTCTCTAGAGTCACAGAACTTATGGGTAGTCTCCATATAGTAAAGGAATTTGTTGATGACTTACAGTCTGCAGTCCAACTCCCAGCAATGGTCAGTAGCAGCTGTGAATGGAAGTCCAAGGATCTAGCAGTTGCTCAGTCCCACAAGGCAAATGGGAGAGGGAGAGAAACTGTCAATCTTCCTTCTTCTGATGTCCTCATGTAGGTCTCCAGCAGAAGGTGTAGCCCAGGTTAAAGGTATGTGCCACCTTTAGTGACCTTGAACTCAGAGGTCTCCCTGTCTTAATCTTCTGGAATCCATAGCCACTGTGCTTCAAGATCTCCATGCCAGGCTCCAGGTCAGAAACTTCTATCTCCCAGCCTCCAGATTAGGATCACTGGTGAGCCTCCAATTCCGGATTGGAGTTCATTCCAGATATAGTCAAGCTAACTACCAGGACTAGCCACTACAGTGACTAATTGCTGTGGTCTTCTCACTGGGATGTGGTGGTTACATGTTCTACAGCAGGTAGAGGAGTTGGTTCTACTACTACCGTTCTCAGTTCTGAGGTTTATGGGGTTTGGACTCACTCAGCCTTACCAGTTCTTCTGTCTGGTGGCACAGTCCACTTGTCCCACATGTACTTGTGTGTATACATATGTATGTATATTTTATATGTGTGTATATATGTATATGTGCTATATATATATATGTGTATATGTATATGTATGTGTTTGTGTGTGCATGTGTGTATGTTTGTGTATGTCTGTATGTGTCTGTATATGTATTATGAATCTGTATGTGTGCACACATACGGAGACTAATGTTCAACTTTATTTTTCTTTTTTTATTTCCCACTATTTATCTGAGTCAGGGTTTCTCACTAATTTGGAAATTACTCAGATACACTGACGAACCTCCAAGCCACTTAAATCTGCCTTTCTCTGCACCAATAATGGGGTAAAAGGTGTGCTCTGCTCAGCCTGGATATTTGTGTGGGCTCTGGGATTTGAACTCAGGCCCTGTGCTTACTTGTACAGTAGAGGTATTTCTCACTGAGCCATCTCCTTAGCTCTCTTCAAGGCTTGTTTTTCTTTGTTTAGGTAAAATTTTGTCTAATATTAAATCAAGTAAGTTTTTATTCTTTGTCTTAAGAACTCTCCAGATGTGCTCACCTCCTATTTCAGATAAGAGATTTGTCTTCACAACTACATTCTAGGAGTAACTCCAGTAGCACTGAAAAAGCATCCTAATGAAGAAACTGGAGAAACAATTTATAGGTGATGGTTTTTACAGTATAGGATATATAATGGATAAGTGGGGGGAAGGGAGATAGAGAATTTTGTGTTTTAACATTTGTAAAGCCAGCGCTAGAATTTAAGAAAAAGAAAAATTCTACGTTGTGATGGCTTAAAACCTACAAGAGTTTCCGTGCTTCACACAGGTCACAGGCTGATGGAGTCACAGGAGGGGACTTGGAGTCATTAGGCACTGGCTTCAGGTTCTTGTGTACCACAGGAGAAGAAAATAACTCTATGTTTTCACACCACAGGAGTCTTTCGGCTATACTGACCTCCCCTCCTTCACAGCACAGAAACCCAGGAAGCACTCTTCTGGACAATTGGTTGAAGAACACTTGTCCTAATCTGTCCCCTGCTCCCTCGGGGCAGAGACACTGGTCAGCCCTCCATTCCTTCCTTCCACTTACCAGAGTGCTTACCTGCCTGGCCTGTTGCTTCTAACAGTTCTCTGTAGCTGTGAATCAGCAAAGTGATCTTTCTGATCCGTCTTTACCATCATTACCTCACCTGGTATCTTACAAAGGTCTCCTATAGAGCTATCAACAAAATTAGCATCAGCCGTGTCAGGCTCTCTCTCCCACTCAAGTTGATATTTGCCACACCATTTTACACATTTAATTATCTACCTATCATGTTTCTACATCTACAATTTACGTGATGTGAAAGAAGGAATTTTTTTATACCATTTAAAAGTAGAAATCAATTTTTACGATTAAGTGGCTGATTTGGTTTTTAAATTTTGTACTACAATGATATGTTAAAACTGAACTTCAGGGAATTTGAGGGCAAGCATTTGTTGATGCTACTTGGATATATTTTATGTTATAAAGATGATGATATATCAAAAACTAACCTGAGAAATGTTTTCCCAAAGAATTAGAATGTGCTATCTCTTTGAGGTAAGCTATGTTTGTTTTCTATTCCATGGTCATTACCATGACCATGAATATGTAATGTGTCTTTGCTAGTGCTCATTAATATTATTAGTGCTCTTGGGATATCTCAGAAGTTGAATCTGTGGAGTTGTTTGTTTTGACTTTTTAGAAGTACACTAATTTTGCACATAGGCATCCCATCTTTATCATATTTACTCCAGTTCTCCCTCCTAAATGCTCTATTACCCAACCTTTGCTGCATTCCTTCCCACAGATTTCCCATCACTTTGTTTTAACCCACTGGGTCTTATTTATGCTACTCATACATTCATGAGTATGGGCTGGTCCATTGGGGCATGGTAGACCTACCAGGGGTATCATGCTTGTAAAACCTAAATCTCCATCAACCAAAGCCATCAGTTATTGATAGTGCAGCTCTCAGAGATCTCATCCGAAGTGTTTTGCTGTGCAGTAGATTTCAGTTCACTAAGAAATACCAACTGGTTAAAGTGTAGAGAGTACGTGTTGGGTGTTGTTTTAAACAAAATCTCCATCACTCGATTTTACCAGTAAAGACTCTAGAGCCAAGTGTTGGTGTGAAAGCCTGCTAGCTCAGGGAGGCAGCGAGAGTACTCAGCTGACCTTGCTCCTCAACTGACATCCCCAAAGGGAGTTCTTCTTCTCCATGCTGTCTCAAAAACCCTTCAAACTGAATGTCCCTCCTTTCTACTTCCTGTGTATCTATCTGTCCCTCCGACTTCCTCTTATTCTCTATGGCTTTTTCCTATGTTCACTCCCTGTCAACTGTTTGCTTGCTGCACCTCTTGACAAATGGTTGACTTTACTTAGTCCTCTTTACAATAATCAGAAAACTCTTGGATTAAAGGTGTGTGCTAGGGCTGAGCCACACTACAATGAGAAATATGTTTTTCCGGTAAATAACCAAATCTCAAGGTTCACAGCCTGACCAAATATTCTGTGACAGTTCAGTTTCTTTTTTAAGGATGGCAGTTTAAGAAGCCTTGCCAAGAATTGTTTCTTCTATAATTGTTTTTTTTTTTTAATTTGTTTGTGTGCATGTGTGCACCTCTGTGAAGAAGCATGAGTTTCATGTGTAAAGGCAAAGGTGTTTGCGTGCCAAAATATGTGGATGAGTTTTGAGGGCAGTCTTGGATGTTAAATTTCCCCTTTTGTCTAGGGCAGGTACTACTACACCTGGCTTGACATGGATTTGAGGGATTTTATACAACTCAGATCTCCATGATTCTCTCAACAAGCATTTTCCCCATTGAATAACTCCCCAGGCTACAACAAGACTCTGCACTGCCAATATCTGACGTTAGGTTGTAGAGAGAGACAGTGTGTGTGTGTGTGTGTGTGTGTGTAAGAGAGAGAGAGAGAGAGAGAGAGAGAGAGAGAGAGAGAGAGAGAGAGAGAGAGATCCTTTAGGATATATCTTGGAACTTGACAAAGTACAGGTTATTAATATTCTCTCTCCATTATCAGCCCCTTGGTGTAATAAGCTCTGAAAAGTCACAAAATAATCTACAAATTCAGTGATTAAAATGGATTTTATACTGTCTTACATTTCAGAGTGAAATCAGAAATTTAATTAAAGTCATAAAACATAAAAATATACCATAGCAAAAATAACCTCTAATGTTAAAAATGGCTGTAAAATACATTTAACCACTCCATAGTGGTCTGTTTACTAAAACATATAAAAGTAAAATTAAAGTCAGGGATGCACATGTTCTGTTGTCACTGAGTTAACAGCTTGAGAATAAAATCAGCATATCTATTTTTCAAAAGTTTGTATGGACATTAATTTATAGTGTTATACAATCCATCATAATATTTGAAAATAAAGTTCTTTGAGCAAAGGAGAAGAGAGATATGCTGGTGAGATGAACAACCTAGAGTCCTTTCCAATATATTTACAGTTTAAATTCAATGAAGATAGGAATTTTAATCAAATACTAATCATACCGTTTATGCCTCACTAAATATATTGATCAAGCTTAATTTGGGGGGATTAATCTTCCTTAGTATAAAGGAACCACTCCAGAAGGGACTTTGGAAGAGTGATGGAGATGATCATGCTAATAAAGATGATGATAACAGAAAACACTAAGGCTTGCGTTTGGAATGATGTTTCTGTACTTGCAATGAGCTGAAACCAAGCACACGCCAAAAGCATCTCTAAGCACTTCACTGTCCCTGAGGAGGCATAGGAAATCATCCTGGCAGCCATGCATGCACACTGGAGCAGCCAATGTGAAGGAACAGAAGAAGCACAGGTTCCCCAGCTTCAAAGACTCACGGAGCCTGTTCCAGAGTATCACATGTCCCTGATTACCGAAGATTTGAATGTTACAGTGCTAGAAGGAAATGCTAGTCAAAACTCCAGTCGGAGATGTAATTGCAGATAGTAGCTCACCAATTAATACACAGAGATCACTTTTCTCCTTCAGAGGCTGTTTCTGTATGACATCAGATGCTTTAGATTTTAACTGCTAAAGAATCACACCAATCACAGAAGGCTAAAGATTGTTATGATGATATTAGCACAGTCAGGAGATCTCAAGTGTGGCCTCATAGGTACTCCATAGTGGCTATGGAGCCTTAACTTTCTCATTTAAATACACTGTGACATCATGTTAGGTTACAAAAGTAGGGGTTACTCACACTTTTCTTACTTCAGACAGTTTAGCGGACCTTCTGGCTCCTACCTTCTCTTCCTCCCTTCTGTCTGTCTCCTGTCTCTCTATTGTCCCTTGTGGTGTCTTAAATGAGAAATGTCCCACAAAGGCTCACATGTTGGATTTCTTAGTCCTGCTGCTGGTGCTGATTGGGAAACTTAAAAACCTTAAGAGGGTGGAGCCTTGATCGAGGGAGCACATCACTGGGAGAAGGCTTGGAGAGTTTATTTTTTTCATTCTTTTGCCAGTTAGCCATCTCTGCTCTCTTTCTTTGTAATGTGTTCTTTTGGCTTCTTGCTCCAGCCCCCTGTTGCCTACTACCTGGCATTATGGATTCTCCTCTATACCCTCTAGACCTGTAAGCCAAAATAAACTTGTTCTTCAATAAGCTGTTTCTGACTGGGCAGTGGTAGCCCATGCCTTTAATCCTAGCACTTGGGAGGCAGAGACAGGAGGATTTCTGAGTTTGTGGCCAGCCTGGAATGCAGAGTGAGTTCCAGGACAGGCTACACAGATAAACCCTATATCGAAAAAACCAAAACCAACCAACCAAACAAACAAACAAAAAACCCAAAAAAAACCAAAATACACTGTTTCTGGTCATTGCCCCTTGCTTTCTATCATTCTTTCAATCACTAAATAGCCCCCTTAATAAATATTTAAATAAATTATTATTGTATACCTATTGTGTGCCAATAAATAATTCAGACAAAAAGATGTAGCTATGTCATGAGGGATAGGAGAGACATGTACTTCATCTTCGGGAAGACACAGAGAAGTAACCATTGTTGAAGGCTTCAATATGAAATATCCTCTACAAATACTTGGTCGTTGAAGCCCCTCCCCTTTTTTAATAGGTGAAAGCTTTTTCACCAATGCAATACGACTTCAGAAGTCAGACTTTCTGGAAGTGAGTGAATCGTTATGGCTTTGCCTTTAGCAAATGATTGGTCTATCAGCATAGGTTATCAGGAGGTAGAAGTGTGGAAGATTGAGCATGGTTGGAGATAGGAGATCACAGGGGGTGTATCTACGAATGTTCAAATAAACAAAAATTATCCCAAGTAACTAAAAATAATCAGAAGGTCTCCACTCTAAGACAGGAATCTTTCTATTATGTAGACTATTGCTTCCAGAACAGAGTTAATGAAGTGATGTGTTCCTGGTCTGTAGGGCTGTGGATTCTCAAGAGGGAAGCATATGCTTAGATGTACGGTGCGTTATGTCAGGGTATCCTTGACACTGGCTAGAAAGGGCAGAAAAATCCTCCAACTATATACTGAGAGAATCCCCAACGGGAGTTAGAAGTAATAAATGCCCACGGGTCTTACAAAGATAAAGATTCAGGATAGGGAGTAGGGTGGACACTAAATTTTCTTGACTGTTTCGTTATCAGAAGGAGAGATTGGGTGTTTTCTCTGTTTCCTCTGGAAGTATTCTTTTAAACACCCTGTGTTGTCTCAACATAATAATAAAGGGAAGTGAGGAGGGTACCCCAACCCTCCAGCAGCAGCTGGAGGCACAAACTACAAAGTGAAGTCCTTATGTATGATCACAAGTCATGATCACAATCCCACAATGAGGGGTTTTGTTAAGATCTGCTTCTTAATGACTTTCACTGTATCTTGAATTTTCTCAATAGTCTTCTTTTACTTGCTTTTGCACTGAACCCTTCTGCCCTTTCTTAGGAAGGCCTCTTGCTTCTTGTGCACTTATGAATGTTTGCTAAAAATCATTAGTCTTTGCTTGTGTGCCTTCTGAAATAATTGTCTTTAAACACAGCCTACAGCTATTGATTTCTTCAGAAACATTTGTCTTGCTACAAGATGTTCTACAAATGCTGCCCTCGCTCTCTTATGTTTACCTTAGAGATGGTGGGTGCCCAGCTCTCAGAGCCTTCCATAATGAAAAGACTTAGGATCATTTATGCTTCCTCTCTTAACTGTGTGCTTATTATCATAATTAGTTGTTTTATCATAGAAGCAATCAATTACTTTTAGAAGTAAGTACAATTTCCTGCTTAGGTCAGAGATAAAAAGAGATACAAATGTTATTCAAGGCATTTCTGTGGGTTTTTTTCCCAATGCATATTCCTTCACATCTCTCTCTCTCTCTCTCTCTCTCTCTCTCTCTCTCTCTCTCTCTC
>NC_034598.1:30020933-30033779 GCF_900095145.1 Mus pahari
ACACACACACACACACACACACATTAGTAACTCAATGCCCAGTTTATGATGAACTCAAAGCACTTTGTTAAAATGTAAACATAAACACTGTCCATTGCAAATATTTAAAATTATACTTTGTTATATAAAAAGTATATCTTTACAAAGAGAACAGTATAGGGTTAGCTATGGTAAAAAAAATTAAGTCCAACTACCCTCAACCCCTCATCTTAACTTTTTCTAGCATTACTGGTTCTTTTGCTCATTGTTTGACATGTTTCGTATCATTCTCTCCATCAGTGCCCATGCATAACATAGCTTGGGTATGTGTGTTTGAAAAAAAAAAACCTGAGCATTCTATGTTGACCCAAAACTTGATGTCTTGTTTGTCGAGTTTTGCCATAAGTCATACGTGGTGCCTCTTGTCTCAAAGTCAGCATGAACTTGTTCCCACTGTTAGTAAGGCTGCTTATTCCTGAACATTTCCTTCTTGGGGCAGGGTGACAAACAGTAAAAGATGTGAGTGGAAGGAAGCTGGAGAGAAACATAAAAGAATGATGGAAGCATGTTTTCATGTTGAGCTTCTGTTTACATATATGGAAACCCAACATGATGCTCTTAATTGATAGCTGTGTTGCTGAAGTTCAGTCAGAAGTCCCAGAAGAACAACTGAGCTGGGCAAAACATCAAATATCTCAAGACCTTTAGGGGATTTCAGAGTCTATAAACTAGAGTGAGTTTATGAAGCTAATGAATGTCAAAGTTGGAGTTATAGTTCAGATCTCCTGATTCAATGAAAACAAACAAACAAAAATTTCAAGCAAAACATATTATACAATTACAGTCATAATTAAAGGAATTGTATCAAATACAGGATTAACATCAAATATTTGAAACTGGTGGTTAAGAATGAAATGCATCAGAAGCAGCAAGATTGCTCAGTAGGGTAAAGGTATTTTCCATATAAGCCTAATGACCCAAGTTTAGTCCCTGAAACCCCAAGAGGAGGTATGAGACCAATAGAATGTCCTCTGACTGCCACACATTCGCAGTGTTATGACTTTGGAATCTTCTGGGAAAGACAAAAAAAAAATCCACTCAAATTCAGACTAAATAAACTTATTCTTCCTGCTAACAGAAGGACAGGCAGCCTTGGAACCAGGTAGCATGCAGTATAGAAGAGAGGAAAAGAAATGGTTTATAAATGTGAATATCAAAGGTGTATATTACAATTATTCATAGAATCCACAGCTGGGCAAGAAAATTGTGCTTTAATAAGAATACCACATTGTCCCAGTCCCATAGCAATAATGGAGTTTAAAAAATCAGAAGGCAGATATATCATCAGCTTATTTTTATCTCTCACTTGCAGGCTACTAGGATCTCATAGGAAAAGGTCAATGGCCCTCAATGGATGCCTGGTACCAGGTTGTTCCTTTAGCCATCATGGGGGATGTTGGTGTAAATTATTACACAGGCCTGAGCATTATGGGGATAGAGTTGCTGAATGACTTAGATAGGTTCTGTTCAGGAATCTTTCCCCTGTGCCCATACCTTCAAGGCTCTTCCCCACTTTCTCCTTTATAAGTTTCAGTGTCTCTGGTTTTATATGGAGTTCTTTGATCCACTTAGACCTGAGCTTTCTACAAGGAGATAAGAATGGATCAGTTTGCATTCTTCTACATGCTTAACACCAGTTGACCCAGCATCATTTGTTGAAGATGCTGTCTTCTTTTGACTGGATGGTTTTAGCTTCTTTGTCACAGATCAAGTGGCCATAGGTGTGTGGGTTCATTTCTGTGTCTTCAATTCTGTTCCATTAATCTACCTGTCTGTCACTGTACCAGTACCATGCAGTTTTTATTACAATTGCTCTGTAGTACAGCTTAAGGTCAGGCATGGTGATTCTACCAGAGGTTCTTTTATTGTTGAGAATAGTTGAAAATCCTAGGATTTTTGTTATTCCAGATGAATTTGGAAATTGCCCTTTCTAACTCGGTTAAAAATTGTGTTGGAATTTTGATGGGAATGGCATTGAATCTGTAGAAAGCGTTCAGCAAGATAGCCGTTTTAAACTATATTAATCCTGCCAATCCATGGGGGGAACATGGGAGATCTTTCCATCTTCTGACATCTTCTATTTATTTCTTCTGAGACTTGAATTTCTTATCATACAGATCTTTCACTTCCTTAGTTAGAGTCACACCAAGGTATTTATATTATTTGTGACTATTTTGAAAGTTGTTGTTTCCCTAATTTCTTTCTCAGACTGTTTATTCTTTGTGTAGGAAAAGGGCCACTGATTTGTTTGAGTTAACTTTTATCCAGCTACTTCACTGAAGTTGTTTATCAGGTTTAGGATTTTGCTGGTGGAATTTTGGGGGGTCACTTATATATACTATCATATCATCTGCAAATAGTAATATTTTGACTTCTTCCTTTCCAATTTGTATTCCTTTGGACATCTTTTTTGTCTAATTGCTCTGGGTAGGACTTCAAGTACTATATTGAATACATAGGGAGAAAGTGAGCAGCCCTGTCTAGTTCCTGATTGCTTTAAGTTTCTCTCCATTTAGTTTGGTGTTAGCTACTTGTTTGCTGTGTATTGTTTTTATTATGTTTAGATATTGGCCTTGAATTTCTTATCTTTCCAAGACTTTTATCATGAATGGGTATTGGCTTGTGCTGTAAGATCAAGAATCAACAAATGGGACCTCATAAAATTGCAAAGTTTCTGTAAGGCAAAGGACACTGTCAATAAGTCCACAGGGCAAACAACAGATTGGGAAAAGAGCTTTACAAATTTAAATCTAATAGAGGGCTAATATCCAATATATATATGTAAAGAACTCAAGAAGTTGGACTCCAGAAAACCAAACAACCCTATTTTAAAAATGGGATACAGAGCTAAACAAAGAATTCTTAACTGAGGAATACCAAATGGTTGAGAAGCACCTAAAAAACTGTTCAACATCCTTAATCATTAGGGAAATGCAAATCAAAACATCCCTGAGATTCCATCTTACACAAATCAGAATGGCTAAGGTTAAAAATTCACGTGACAGCAGATGCTGGCAAGGATGTGGAGAAAGAGAAACACACCTCCATTGCTGGTAGGACTGCAAGCTGGTACGACCACTCTGGAAATCAGTTTTGCGGTACCTCAGAAAATTGGACATAGTTCTACTGGGAGATCCAGCAATGCCACTCCTGGGCATATACCGAGAAGATGCTCCAACATGTAATAAAGACACATTCTCCACTAGGTTTATAGCAGCCTTATTTATAATAGCCAGAAGCTGGAACGAAGCCATATGTCCCTCAACAGAGAAATGGATACAGAAAATGTGGTCCATTTTAAAAAGGGAGTACTACTCAGCAATTAAAAACAATGAATTTATAAAATTCTTAGGCAAATGGATGGATTTGGAGGGTATCATCCTAAGTGAGGTAACCCAATCACAAAAGAACACACATGATATGCACTCACTGATAAGTGGATATTAGCCCAGAAGCTCAGAATCCTTCTTAGAAGGGAGAACAAAATACCCATGGAAGAAGTTACAGAGGCAAAGTTCAAAGTAGAGATAGAAGGAACGACCATCTAGAGACTGCCCCACTTGGGGATCCATCCCATAAACAACCACCAAACCCAGACACTATGGCAGATGCCAACAAGAGCTTGCAGACAGGAGCCTGATATAGCTGTCTCCTGAGGGGTTCTTCCAGTGCCTGGCAAATAGAGAAGTGGATGCTCACAATCATACATTGGACAGAGAGTACAAGGTCCCCAATGAAAGAGCTAGAGAATGTATCCAAGGAGCTAAAGGAGTTTGAAACCCCATAGGAGGAATATCAATATGAACTAACCAGTAACCCCAGAGCTCCTTGGAACTTAACTACAAATCAAAAAAAAAAAAAAAAAAATCAAGGTGGAACTTATGGCTCTAGCTGTATATATAACAGATGATGGCCTAGTCGGTCATCAATGGGAGGATTAGCCCTTGGTCCTGTGAAGGCTCTATGTCCCAGTATAGGGGAATGTGAGGACTAGGAATGGGAGTGGGAGGATTGGGGAGCAGGGAGAATGGGGAGAGGATAGGGGAATTACAGAGGGGAAACCAGGAAAGGGGATAACATTTGAAATGAAAATAAAGAAAATATCTAATTTAAAAAACAAAAGATAGAGCAAGCAGTGACACAGTGCCATCAAGTTAAGGTTGGCTGCCATGTCCCCACAGCAGTGGTATGTGTAAACACACACACACACACACACACCCTATACATTCCATCATAATAAATAGTATTAATAATACATTTAAATAATTGAATGCATCAATAAAAGAACTAGAGAAAGAACAAGTGACAAATCAACATAAGAGGAGACAGGAGAGTCAAGTGACATCATTTAACTGTATCAGACTTTACTTCAGTAAGAAAGCAGAGGAAAGGGATGTCTTTAAAAAACTAAAGTTTCTAATAGAACTAGGGGAAATCAATAAGAGGTAAAGTTCTGCCCCTGAGCCCCTGGTAAGGAATCTAGCCTGAGGGGAGGAAGTTTTGTTGCTGATCAGCAGCTGGTACATCTTTCCTCTCATTTCACCCCTGAAGCAGCCCTTCAGGCAGGGAGGCAGCAAACCATTCTGCTGATAGAAAAGAAGACACCTCACTTAACATTGCCTTCGTCAGGTCACTCTGAAAGAAGATGATTGGCAGAGCTATACACAAGCATCACTGTGTACAAGCACCCCCGTCTTACCTCCAAAGTCTGTATTTCCTGCACTGTGCAGTCCTTGAGCAGTTCAAGATCTCTAGGTTTGACATAGGCTACCTGGATATGAAGATGTGGGGCCGTTCTTTATGGTATTTCTGTACTACCCTTAGAAAAATGTAAATACTATTAAATTCAGTTGTAGAGAAGATTAGGTCATAGAAGATGTGGCTTTTTTAACATGTTGTTAAATATTATACTTATTTCAATGGTTTCCAAATATAAAGAAGTATCCTGTCATTACTTAATCACCCTGCCATTATTTATAAATCAGCTTAGTGAATGAAAAAGATCTGTGTAGGTAAAGATAGGTATTAATACCAATGCAGAATGGCTAAGACAACAAACTTTGGAGTAGGATTGTGTTGCGACCACCTCGACCAGCAAGGAAGACGCAACCACTAGTTCTTCTAACAGCAGTTTATTCAGCAAGCTTCTTTCTTCATCTCTCCCTTCATCTCCCTCTTCATCTCCCCCAAACCCTGGGGAAGAGCCCAGTATATCATTCACACCAACCAATCACACCACGCAATATAGCTTCGCCAGGTAAGCAAGCTCAGCCAATGATCAGCAGGGATAACAGCAGCAGCCAAATAAGGACTTGTTTATTATAAGAACTCTCTTCCTGTAGGCGCCATGTTGGGGTGTGGCCCCAGGGGCTGTGGCTCCCCACAGGAATGTAGTATTGATAGTGTATTTGCTTAAAATGATCCAGGTCTCGTGTTTCATCCCCAGTAGAGAAGGAAGAAATAAACGTAAACTGTTCTAATTTTGCTGAACAGCCCTGATATTAACTTGGAGTCACATGGTATAGAAATAGACTCTTATGCGGACCATGTTTATTTTCTGACAATCCCTGTTATATTTCACATGTATGGAGATACCTTAAGGTCAGATTGCTATCACCTGGTTGTTAGTTTGGATTGATATAACTCTTTGAAAAGTGATGGTTTTAGCAGTTGGATAATATTCATTGGTATTATACCTCCTGTCCAAGTCTAAGAGTTCGAGTGCAACCTCGAGCACTCATGTACACATCCAAACATGTGGAGGGAGCTTGTAATCCTGATGGAAGGGATATGGAGGCAGGAGGAACCCTCGCATTCACTACCAAGCTATTCTAGCCTAATTAGGGAGTTTCAGGCAATGAGCTCACCCTGTCTCAAAAATCAACCCCAGTCGTGCATATGCACATACCTGCACATGCCTGTATACCTACGTACATGAACTCACATACACAAAGTAAAAGAAAAATGCAATTGCTTTAAAGCCAAAGGTATAATCTAAAAAGGTAGAGTTTTAAAAATAAATGTGTGACAATTTCAAACAAGCAAAATACTGAATTTTAAAGAATAGACATGAACGTAATAATGATAAATAAGTAAAGGAGAGACTCAAAAGAGTTCTGGATCCCTCTATCCGAAGGGAAGTGAGGAGGTATCTCCATCTGTTTCAGGGGATAGGGGAGCAGAGGAAGCATGGAAGACTACGTCCGCTTAGGGAATGCTGGGAAAGAAGGCATCCGCAGCTCCCCTAGGTACCTCCAGGGGAAGTCTCTTTAGGGGCCAATGCCAAGAAACCAATCAAGAGACATTTTCATTCTGATAGTTAATTCTTTATTTTCAGTTTTTCATTAAAAAGCTATCAATATTTTTGGAATATTATAGGCAGATTCCGTGAATTTTACTCTAATGCATTAGCAGAAAAATTCATCATTTTAGATGCCAGCTTACTTTCCCTTAATGTATAAAATGCAATTTTAATCGACTTTTCAATGACAAAGCTTTAGCAACTAACAAAATGACTCTAAAATTCAATCCTAAGAGAGTGAATTCATCAACATGTAGGAAAAATTTACAGGAGTAAAGTTTCAGAGTCATTGCTATAGTATAGTATCAGTGGTACAGTGTTAATAACCTAGTTCTGCTTCACAAATTAAGACTTATTGGAAAGAAGCCAGAAACGCTCCCCCCGACCCCCATAACCTTCCTTCTGGATCCTTTGTGTGAAACTGTAGGCACTGCTTTCTTTTTAATTTACTTTTGAGAGGTTGTGAGAAATGGTTTTCTGTGTTTAGTCCCCTGTGATGTGGGTCTGCAAACCTATCCACAGCCTATTAAATCAGGGATGCCTAGTGCAGATTTTTGCGTGCTTAGTGCTTTTGTGTTGTACACAGGCAAAATCACGGATTTTTTTTTTTTTTAAAGGAAAAATGTGTCAATTCAGGATGCATTAGTTGCTTTTCTCAGGACTACAACAAAATGCTTGACCAAAAAGAACTCACAGCAGGGAGAGTGCACTTTGGCTGGAAGTTCAAGGACAGGATCCCTTAGGATGGGGGAGTCAGAGCCGCAGAGGATGAAGGGAACTCTCACATTAGTCTGAAGTTGGGAAGCAGAAAGCTGTCAACCGCCAACTTTCTCGTTGTATTCAAGGTAGCAACCTAGCCAGACCAAGTGATGGTGGCATCTACATTCAGGGCAGGTCTTCCCACAGCAGCTAGTTTTAGAAACCCTTTCACAGATGCTTGTTTCCAGGGCGATCTGAAATTCTGACTCATCAGTCAAGATTAACGATCACGTCATGATTGTAGAATACGTCTTCTAAATTTCTTTACGATCCAAAGCGGTTGGGAGTTCAACATTTGGCTTAGTTCTGTTTGAAATTGCTTTTAACTATCTCCTTGCATTTGAAATTTTCCAATAGTAATCTATTTTTAATGTTCATAAACCTCCTGTTCAATTGTTGATTTTGGCAAGCGAAAATATTTAGGTTTCTTTTTTTTTTCTTCTTATTTTGATAGGACTGCTGTTTTCATTATGATTTGTTTTTGTTACTATTTATATATGGCTGCTCAGTGAAGCATCCTGCTAAGTCCTGGTTTGTTTGGATTTAGGTTCTTTTTGTGGTTGTTCATAATCAAGCTGTTCTTCCCAGATCCATGTTACATAACACTCTCACTTCATCGCATTCAGGGAATCTAATCATTCTCTTAGTATAATAATTTGAAAGAATTTCCTATAATATTCCCCGAAGGTCTTAATTCTGTGGTCCAAGATAGGTCATACATTCATGGGAATGACTGTTACAAGATTTAGTTCATTTGTCTTTCAACCTATAACTTTAAAATAATTAAATAGGCCATGTTTATTTTTCATTTTGGTGTCTTGAGACTGTTACATTCAAGTGTGATGGTTGGAAACAAATAACATTGCATACCTACAGTGCTCTGTCACTGCCAGGAAGCCACCTGTGGCACAGATGACTGGGACCTTATTGAGTCCATTGGTTTTTACACACTCCTGCTTCTGCATGTAGTTGTTCTTTATTTTAGGAAGACACGGACGTTAAGATTCTGGGTGGGATTTGTCTGGAACAGTGTGAGAGAATTTGGAGAGCTTCTCTTTTTGCTTCATCTCTCATTTTTACTTGCAACAGAGACCATGGGTTACTTCCCACAATGCATTGCTGTTATCTTTGAAATTCTCATTCTGCTATTTCTTTTCTTTTCTTTTTTAAAAAATGTTTATTTATTTAATATATGTAAGTACACGGTGGCTGTCTTCAGACACACAGAAGAGGGCATCCAATCCCATGACAGATGGTTGTGAGCTACCATGTGGTTGCTGGGAATTGAACTCAGGACCTCTGGAAGAGCAGTCAGTGCTCTTAACCACTGAGCCATCCCTCTAGCTCCCTATCCTGCTATTTCTTCAGTGTTTACATTTTACTGACACCAATACTTTATTTTGCTTCTTATAATCGTAGAAATAGCAATTGCCCATCACTGCTATTCATGCCATTTCATATTTCACATCAAGTATTGACTATTTTTTTGGCCCCTGACCCATTCTTTTGTTCTTGATGTCTGTCTTCTTTATTATAAGAATAGGACTCATCCTTGGCTTGACGGTTTTAACCAGCATTCCAACACTCTTTCCTTTTCAGACTTCCCAGTATGTGAAAATACTTTGTTTTGAATTTCCTCTCAATCTCTATGTGTAAAACCTTATTTTCTAACAGAGAGCATCTGCTGTTTTAATTTTGTGTGGCAGTGCATCTGGTCACGCAGTAGGCTATCCATTTGCTTCATTCAGGCTTCTGAAGGTATTGTGAAGATGATTGCTTGCTTTGCCTAGCTGGTGTATACTCAACAGGGCCAAAATGGAAACACATATGACTGATGTGTTCAGGTTACAATTGTTTCATTTTAGAAACAAGACAGTCAGTTGTGGTCCTTGTGAATGGCCAGTGCTCTTCCTATTGAGCTATACCCCAGCCTTTCTCGATTTTGATACGTTATTCTGACTGGCATATTGGCCAAACGTAACATTCAGCATTTTATATCATGAGATTTTTACCTGCCTTAATTGTGAGGAGAAAAGTCTAGAAGTATGTATCAGGCCGGTCTTGTAGTATTCAGTACAGTTAGTTGAAAGTGAATGCAATAGATATAATAAAAAACAAACAAACTGGTATTTGGTGACTCCTGAAACTTGTAAAATAAATGCTTCCATTGATGACAAGCAAGGCAGAAATGTGTTTTTTTTTTTTAAAATAATTCCTAGGTAAACTGGGACTGGAGCTAATATGACTCTAGGCTTACACTATTTCTCAATAATTATAAAATACTTTTTAGTTGTTTAAGTTTTGTTATTGGTTGTTTGTTTTTTAGATTTCATAAGCCTTGTTTTTCTCAGAACAGCTTTGAAGGAAAACATCCAAAGTATTATTAATCCTCTTTACAATGAACTCTTCACAGAATAGAAAGGCTGAAGGTAGGACTATCACTGTAAGTTCTCCCATTCTTTAAACTTGAGGGAATAACACGTTTAGACGTCATTGATTTATTTATTTTGTCTTATTGGTTTTTTCTTAGGTTATTTTGTTTTTCTTTTTCTTTCTTTCTTTTTTTTTTTTTTGAGAGTTAGAGACAGACAGATTGACAGACAGAGAGACAGGCAGAGAGACAGAGATAGAGAAAGGTCGTAAAGTTGAGTGAGTAGTGAGAGGGTGAGGTTCTGGTAGGAACTATGAGTTCAAACATTTTTTGTTAAAGGATAATGGAAAAAACATAAAAGATTTTGAAGCTGTAAGGATGTGTACTTGATAGACTGGCGTTAAAATGAAGTGTGATTAATTGATGGAAGAAGCCATCATCCTGTCAATAATGGCTTCTAATTAGAGTTCTTTTTGTGTCCCAGGTAACTATGAGCTCTTGAATTGCTCACACTTTTTTGACGCCAAAGTTCTTACACCATGGATCTAAATTATCACTGTATCTCTGGGTTATTACAGTTCCTTTGTTAATTACTCGCGTTTCTGCTACATTCTAACTCCTCATGAATATTCATATTATTTACAAATTTATTACAGATATATAGTACAATATTTTCACCTTGGTAAAAGATAAATAATTATGAAGTAATTACAAATGAATATTTTTTAAAATTGTGCCTGCAAAGCATATTCATTATAAAATGATAGAATAAACAGAATTATTAGTAATTTCCCCTCAAATATTTTCTGTAGATATGTGAAAATAAATATACATCTATATTCATAAGTATTCCAAAATGGATTATAACAGATTATACATATTATTTTATGAGCTTACTTCTATTATATTTCAAATCTTTTATATATTATTTTCATATCTAGCTTAAATTTCTGCCCCAAACCTCATTTATTCTTAAAATAGCCATTTCATACAATCTTAGTAACATACACATATTTATCATATGTATGTCATGGAAGGCTTTTGTATGTTTATATAACCTTGAAAGACAATACAATAAGAAATTAAGCTTAGGGCCTGCAGAGATGGCTAAGTGGTTAAGAGCACTGAGTGCTCTTCCAGAGTTCCTGAGTTAAATTTTCAAAAACTGCATGGTGGCTCACAATCATCTCTAATGGTGTTCAATGCCCTCTTCTGGTGTAGTGTGCGTATTCAGATATGTAAAATAAATAATTCTTTTTTAAAAAATAAACTTTATTATAGTGATTTGGTTGCAAACAAATAAATTTACATTACTTAATAATTGAAATATGTAAACTTCTTATACGTTAAATTATGTACAAAATGATATAATAACATGAAAAAATTATTATCACAATCAACTCAGAGATTGTTGGTCCCTGCTCACTCTGAGTCTCTGTTCTCAGAGCTATAGAGTTGAGCATCATGCCCTGTAACTCCATAAATTCCCTCTGTCTCATGAAACTGAAAAGTTTCTGTAAGGCAAAGGACATAGTCAATAGGACAAATCAGCAATCAATAGATTGGGGAAAAATCTTCACTAACCCCAAATCCAATAGAGGGCTAATATCTAAAATATATAAAGAACTCAAGAAGCTAACCTCAAAAAAAAAAAATCAAAAAATCGAGTATACAGCTACAGCTAAACAGATAATTCAAAACAGAGGAATATTAAATGGTTGTTTTTGTGTTTTTGAGAGAGAGAGAGAGAGAGAGAGAGAGAGAGAGAGAGGAAGCATTTAAAGTTAGTTTTGCAGAGAAGTGGAGAGGATCTGGGAAGAATTAGAGTAGGGGACAACATCATCAAAATATATTTAAAATTTTAGGTAAAATGTTTAAATATGTATTTGCTTTATAATATAAATTTAGAAAAATGTTATCAATTGATAAAAACCAGACCTTTAATATGGAATCATGTTTGATATCAGTATGACTTTGGAAATAGATAATTAGATATTTTATAGATTTTTATTTATTTCATATATATTAACATTTGTTTGCCTCTGTGTGAATCAAATGTGTACAGAGTTCACTGAGGCATGAGGATGCCATAATACTCCTGGAGCTGGTATAGACTATTGTCAACCTGGGCCTCCACCAGACCATCAAGTACCCTTAACCGCTAAGCATTCTCTGTAGCGTCTAATTTATATTTTGGAAAAATACATAGACCCCAAAACAAATGCAAAATAAATAGTTTTGTTTTTTACATGTTCCATAAATTGATTTTTAAATGCGTACTATACACTCATTATTTTAGAAGAAATTATAGATTCCAAAACTTGGCAAAGTAATTGAAATAAACGATGAACCCATTGTAGTACTTTATCAAGGGTCCAAGCAGCAGGGCTGGAGAGGTGTCTAAGTCTGTAAGAGCACTTGTACTTGCAGACGTCCTAGGCTGTATTCTCAGCACCCACATGGCAGCTCACAACTGTCTCTAACTCAAGTGTTCAGGGGATCTGACGCCTTCTTCTGACCTCTTCAGATGTAGAGTACACATGTAGTGCGGGGAAAATTCTCATACATAAAATAAAATAAGAAAAAAATCAATAAACTGAAATAATTTTTAAAGAATCAAAACATTATGATTTGAATACTTGTTCTTTATATTTTAATTGTTTTAATGTTTGGAAAATATTCTGCAAGTTAATGCATTACTAATGTTTAAAGGAATTTAATGGAAGCTGTTGTAATATTCCTTTGAGAGAGAAAGATTTACCATCTTCTATTTTAATAATGTGCGAGAGACTTGCCCCAATAGTACATTTTTCGTTCACTTATTCTGTAGGTCATCACTGTAATATTAATATTACATATTCAAATGTTTTATCACAAAATATTTCATTATTGGCCTAGAGAAAATGGCATTTTGAGAACATAATGAAGCAAATATTAACTATGAGACCAATAATATCTTCAAACTGCTAAGAATTTGTCTCCTGAATTAAATAGTTTGTTCCATTCAGATGAAGACAGAGCAGCAGAGCAAGCAGGTTTACCACAAAACACCATCGCCCGATCCCTACCATTGTAAAGTCATCCTTGAACCTTCAGTAATGCTCTTAAAATTCTAATAAAGTAGCCTCGGTTTTCTAGTTGAAAAATAGCTAGACAAAAGTTGTTTAATGTATTATTATTATTATTATTATTATTTATTGAAAATAGAGTTCTCTGATACAGTACATCCCAACTGAATGTCTCCTTCCTCCACTCCTCCCAACTCCTCTCCACCTCCTCTCTCTTTCACTCCTCCTCCATCTCCCTTCCAAAAGGAGCAGGTGTCTCTATCTCTCCTTCTTCCTCTCCTCCTCCTCCTCCTCCTCCTCCTCCTCCT